>NC_091779.1:64362701-64655178 GCF_029378745.1 Bos indicus | reverse complement strand
TATAGGGTGAGGGTATAGTGGGTTTTAGTTAAGGAAAGAATTTACTTAGCCTAAGGTCTAACGTGATTTATATCAAAGGTTAATACTTATTTCTTCTATATATTCATTAATGTGTGTAAGGGCAGGGGATGTGGAGACTTAGCAACAAACATTGGCTCAACAAATGAAAAACCCTTCACCAATACAATTTCTAATCAGCCCATTATACTTAGACTAATAGTTTTCTAACTTTTCTAAGGAACCTGTTTTTGGAAGGTTTAAAGCATCTCGTGCCTCTCACGGTTGGGAGGCTGTGAGCAATCACATGTGGCCGGACAAGCCTGTCAGGCAGGCTAGAGAACCTTCAGAGGAGTTTGTAGGTTAAAACACTCTTGTCACGCCCAGGAGTTTTTATTAACTGGAGCTCTAAGTTAACTCCTTCTCCGAAAGAGGTGGTGGGGGACAGCCCCCCATAAAGTCAGAGGTGTAGATGAGCACAAAATAGTAAAGTAGGCAGGCTCTGGTTATGGGGGTAGATGCTCGAGGATTTCCAGGGGGGCTCCTGAGGCTCGATCCCGCCTTTGCGTATGTCGAGCCTCCTTCCTCATGACCTTTGCCACGGGCCGAGTGCCTCACTCTGGCCCCCAACAATAGTACATTCTCAATGGGCCATGGGATAGTCAGTGACTTTGGGGCAGGGCAACTTTGACAATTGTGGTCACAAAAGGCATATCTGTGCAGATGACACATGAATGAGGCCAGATAGAGATAATTTAGAAGAAGTATATCCCAGGCAGATGGAACAATGAATGTGACTGATGAACAGAGAGAAGTAGGGTAACTGGAGCAGAAAGAGAAAAGGCCAAGGGGATAAACTGAGGATTGAAATACTCAGGTTGGCCAGAGGTGGTCAATTATGTAGGTCTTTATAGGCTGCATTAAGGAACTGGATTTTATTTCAAGTGGAATCAGGAGGTTTTAGTAGCTTTAGGAGGGGCTAGTTAGATGGGCTCTGACTTTTGAATCATAGTAAATGCTCGTCCTGTGACTGCCCTTATGTTTTAGAAAGGCTGCTTATGTGACTGCTTGTTGGTTTTCATGGATCTAAACCATGAAGTCAAGATTACTTGATTGCCCCTGATGTCATCTCTTTCCTGTTCTCATTCCTTTCCCCCTTTCTTTTCTTTCTTTTTTATTGTCGTCCTTTGTTTGGGGATTTTTTTTTTTTTTTTTTGGCCATTCTGCACAGCATGCAGCATGGCATCTTATTTCCTTGACCAGAGGTTGAATCCGTGTTCTCTGCATTGGAAGTATGTGAAGTCTTCACCACTGGACCATTAGGGAAGTCCCCCTGTGATTTCTTAGGCCTTCTCTGACTCTACCATCTTCCTTGATTTCAGATTATTTAGGGCATCCTTGCAGCTGTAAGTATCTACAGGCAGAGGAAGAGAATGACTGCAGTAAAGTCTCCCTCTACTACTACGTCCAATGATCATAAGGGTCTTTCAGCTCAAAGGATGCTCAGAGTAAATGCCTTCATCTGGGATCACACTGGCACAGATGTTTCATCTTTTCAGGACTCACTCTACTTATTTATATGTTTGTTGTTTATACTATTATTTTCAAACAGTAACTTTTTTTCAGGGATTGTGTTACCTGTGTTGTTGTTGTTGCTGTTGTTCAGTCACTCAGCTGTGTCTGACTCTTTGTGACCCCAGGGTTGCAGCACCCAAGGCTTCCTTGTCCTTCGTGATCTCCTGGAGTTAACTCAGACCCATGTCCATTGAGCCGATGATGCCATCCAACCATCTTATCCTCCGTCACCCCCTTGTCCTTGTGCCCTCAATCTTTCCCAGCATCAGGGTCTTTTCCAATTAGTCAGATGGCCAAACTATTGGAGCTTCAGCATCAGTTCTTCCAGTGAATATTCAGGACTGATTTCCTTTAGGATTGACTGGTTTGATCCCCTTGCTGTCCAAGGGACTCTCAAGAGTCTTCTCTAACACCACAGTTCAAAAGCATCAATTCTTTGGCGCTCAGCCCTCCTTATGGTCTAACTCTCACATCTTTACATGACTGCTGGAAAAACCATAGCTTTGACCAGCTATCTGTGCTAATCCTTCCAAAAATTATCAGAAAAGCTTATAATAAAAATATCATTTAAGTGAGTTAAATAATTATGACATGTCAGACATTCTAGCACACAGCACAGAATGCTCTTGATTTAAGTTGGACTTTGCACATTGCCCCTTTCCTATTTAACATGTTTCCCAGGAGTATTCTTCTCTGATGATGAAAGAAATCAAGCCCATAAAACTGTGTAGAGGTTATGTAGTTTTAAAATTGTTTTATTCTGTTTTGCTCAAATGTTTTGCAGTCTTGTAAATGGAAAACAAGACAGCAATCCTCAAGAGTGTTCCTCGAAAAGATGCCGAATTGTGTGATGCTCTATGAGTGATTATCTGTTCGTGGTCTGCTGAGAAAAGTTAGAGACCCATTTATGTCTGATTGCTAATCCCTGAGTAATTGATTGAGATAATCTCAGGGTAGGTTATTTTTCAGCAAGCTGGTTCCTAAATTCAGCCTGAGCTCCGTAGAAAGGGAGAGGTTTTTGGAACTCTGACCTTAGTAAAATGAGTCCTTGAACAGTTTAAGCCAATAGAAATGGCCTATGGCAGGCAGTAGGACAGATAAGCAGCTAATTAAAGTCTCTTAAAGTGGAAACAAGGCTGAAGGGTGTCTGAACTGAGTGAACAAGGGAAATCTGAGTAGTTTGAGTTCTTAGAATCACAAGTGGCTAGAAGGTGGCGAATTGAAGGCATTTCTGGCTTACAAACTAGAGATTTCTCATCTACAGAGCAAGAGAGACACACTGTTAGTTAAGAGGGTCAAAGCTTAGGAGCACAGTGTACATAATTATTAAAAAAAAAAAAAAAAAAAAAAAGACTAAAACAAGTAATCCCTTGCTACCAAATCCAGTTTGTCAGAATTCAGGTCTCATATGTTCCATCTGAGCTTCCCCGATAGCTTAGTTGGTAAAGAATCCGCCTGCAATGCAGGAGACCCCGGTTCAATTCCTGAGTCAGGAAGATCCGCTGGAGAAGGGATAGGCTACCCACTCCAGCATTCTTGGGCTTCCGTTGTGGTTCAGCTGATAAAGAATTCACCTGCAATGCAGGAGACCTGGGTTTGATCCCTGGGTTGGGAAGATCCCCTGGAGAAGGAAACAGCTACCCCATCTAGCACTCTGGCCTGGAGAATTCCATGGACTGTAGAGTCCGTGGGATTACAAAGAGTCGGACACGATTGAGTGACTTTCACTTTCACTTCCGTGTTCCATCTGTTGTAGTTTCAGGACTGTTTGCCAGCAACAGATCCCCATACTCGGCAAGTCCCGGCGCATACTATGAACACTGCATCCAGTGCGTGCTCACTGACTTTAGGGACGTGCCATATTGATGTGCATTACTAGGGTTAATTACTAACTCTGCACCTGTTAAATAAGTCTAAATCTTGTAGAAGGACTTCACTGGTGGCTCAGTCGGCAAAGAATCCACCTGAAATGTAGGAGACTGCCTGCAATGCAGGAGACCGTGTTGGATCGCTGGGTTGGGAAGATCCTCTGGAGAAGGAAATGGCAACCCATTCCAGTATTCTTGCCTGGGCAAGCCCATGGACAAAGTGGCCTATGGTCCGTGGGGTTTCAAGAGTTGCAGATGACTTAGCGACTAAAGCACCACCACCACCAAGCCCTATAGATGGTGTTAGTTTTAGAAGAAGGGGCAGAGTGCCTGCACCTGATGACTATGGACTGGAGCACTGGTCAAAGCGTGGTTTTGGTTTCCCTCTTGGGATTCCTGAATCAGCAGATGGAGGTGGGGAACTTGTATTTCTACCAAGTTCTCCAGGAGACTGGCTGGCTGGTCCCAGGACCACACCCTAATTACCACTACTTGAGAATAGACACAGAGACAGAGGCACCCTGGAACAGAGACCAAGGCTCTAACAACATGCACCAGGATGAAAGCAAGGTCATTCAAAGTCACTGCCCAATGTTAAAAGTGTTCATATTTGATGTATTTCAAGTCAAATTTTATCTAGATTCTGGATTCTAGATATCTGATATCTAGATATCTGGGTTATAAATACCTTAGGTAACTGGCATTAGTTTCGTTGGCTTGACTAATAAATGATTCCGAGTCTCATGATGTGAAGCCAGTTTGGTATCAAAACTAATAATAACAATAGCAATGGCGATCTCTGATCACAGTAATTTTTGTTGTTGTTGTTTCTAAACTGTCTGAAGTTTAGGATTACTTTGTAATGAGAGATTTAGTTCAGTTCAGTTCAGTCGCTCAGTCATGTCCAACTCTTTGCGACCACATGAATTGCAGCACGCCAAGCCTCCCTGTCCATCACCAACTCCCGGAATTCACTCAAACTCATGTCCATCGAGTCAGTGATGCCATCCAGCCATCTCATCCTCTGTCATCCCCTTCTCTTCCTGCTCTCAATCCCTCCCAGCATCAGGATCTTTTCCAATGAGTCAACTCTTTGCATAAGGTGGCCAAAGTATTGGAGTTTCAGCTTTAGCATCAGTCCTTCCAATGAACACCCAGGACTGATCTCCTTTAGGATGGACTGGTTGGACCTCCTTGCAGTCCAAGGGCAATTTCACAATTAAACTATGGTTTCTGTTATTTATTTTCAAAACCTTCCATATGTGCATGCATGATCCGTTGCTTCAGTCATGTCTGACTCTCTGTGACGCCATGGACTGTAGCCCACCAGACTCCTCTGTCTATGGGATTTTCCAGGCAAGAATACTGGAGGAGGTTGCCATGCCCTCCTCCAGGGGATCTTCCTGACTCAGGGATTGAATCTGAGTCTCCTATGTCTCCTGCATTGGCAGGCAAGTACTTTACCATTAGCGCCACCTGGAAAGCCCTACCATCCATATGAGACCTGTAATACACAGAACAGTGAGATAATATATGGGTGTTAAATTAAGCCACTAAGTTCATGTTAACTGATTAAACAAGAACAGAAAAATAATACAGAACTAAAGAACTCCTTCCTGATGTGAGGTAAACCTTCTTGTAAGAAAGAAGAAATCTTTGAGTTCCTTTACATAGTCTGCAAATTTCAAGGAAAGAACATGACTTTTCTTTTGGAAATACATTTTTTTCCTACTTTTTGAGACTATAGGGAAATCACACTTCAACTGTGAGCTTTTTAAGTTGGAAATAAAAAATGTAGATTATTTGATTAATTAGAAGATCTCTTGATGACCCACCAGCATAGCCTGGATGAAAGGCTGCTTTCTTCACTGTTATTGTTAAATAGGTGGTAAATACCTCAATCCAGGCTAGAATGTAAGAAAGGTACCAAGGCTTGGGATAAAACAGAGCCATTTCTGCCCCCAAGATGCCACAGCCACATGTGTATTTCATAAGAGGCACAGTGGAAACAACATCCCAAAGGCAGAATATGGATACTCCAAGACAAACCATTCCAAGATTTTGCCAACAGATGAAGATGGAGATAAGGTTTCTTTCTCCCCTCACTAAATATGAAAGGATAACTTCTTGCCCAAGTGGTTCTATATAGGGAGAACTTCAGGAAAGAAGCTGAAAGGACTGGGAAAGGAAAGAAGGAACCCAGGGAGAGGTAGGGAAGACGATAGGTTTGCTTCTGAGAGGAAAAGACACCTGATGAGCAAGCTTTCAAGTCAGAGTTGCTCTGAGCTTTCCATCCACACCGTTGAATGGGCTGAACACATTGTTATTTTATTTTTCCTCGTATGACCCAGCGACTCAGTAAATATGGGTTGTGTTGGAGTGGGCACTGGGAATAAAGGGGAGAAAGAGAGACTTCAAGAATAAGCCAGAGATGACAGAGACTTGATGAGTTGAGTTGAATACATACTTCCTGTTGACAGCCACCAAAACCTCTTGATTCACCTGATACCTGAAATCCCAGAATTTATCATTACTTACAGCCTAAGATTTGTACAGTAGAAAGGAATAACACATTAGCCAATGGGTTCATTCTCTGAGATGATATTATTTGTTCTGAGCCCTCTTGGCTCAGTGGGGATGAAAGAAAAAGATGCTGCTGTTAGTGAGGAAGTCTGCTGGCCCCTCAGGAGGAGCTGCAGAAATCAGAGGCCAAGGAATGACCACAAGTTGCCGGGGTCCAGCCCCGGCTGATCCAGGGTATTCGAAGTGGGGACGGCATCGGCGACCTATTTATTTAAATATTTTATCAAAGATATAAAGAGTAATAGGATGAGGATAGCTCAGTAGGAAAATTCAGTGGAGAAAAGAGGCTGAGTAGCTTGGTTTACGCGGGAGACCAATAAAACTTCAAGACAAGAAGCTTGCACCACTTACGTAGGCCGCAGGCGTCCTTCCGTTCTCCTGAAGGAGAGGAGACACTGAGGCCTCCCCGGTCGGACCTTAGAAGCCCAGGCATAATTAGTAAGCATGGTGGGTTCCGCGCTCCAGATGGAGACTCAGCCAGAGTGAGAGAGAGAGCGACATGGGGAGACCAGTATTTCGAGAAACTGATCCCAATTCTTTATTTTCCAGAGTCTGTTTTTATACACTAAGATGTTATACAAAAGTCACGTGGGGACAGCAGTCCTGACTTTTATTAAAGTCAGGTGCTTCACACAAATGTATACAGAGGTCTTAGGGGTATTACATCATCTTCTGGCCAGGGGGGCCTGCTGACAATTTACGACTCTCTCCTTGTGACAGCGGTCAGTCAATCAGGACACTTATTTTTCCAGGGCTGATTATTCTCAAAACAGACGCCACTCAAATAAAGTTACATTCCTACAGGGTGAGGGTGTAGTGGGTTTTAGTTAAGGAAAGAATTTACTTAGCCTAAGGTCTAACGTGATTAATATCAAAGGTTAATTCTATATATTCACTAATGTGTATAAGGGCAGGGGATATGGAGACTTAGCAACAAACATTGGCTCAACAAATGAAAAATCCTTCACCAACACAATTTCTAATTAGCCCACTATACTTATAGTTTTCTAACTTTTCTAAGGAACCTGTTTTTAGAGGGTTTAAAGCATCTTGTGCCTCTCAAGATTGGTTGGGAGGCTGTGAGCAACCACATGTGGCCCGACGAGCCTGTCAGGCAGGCTAGAGAACCTTCAGAGGAGTTTGTAGGTTAAAACACTCTTATCACGCCCAGGAATTATTATAAACTGGAGCTCTAAGTTAACTCCTTCTCCAAAAGAGGTGGTGGGGGACAGCCCCCCGTAAAGTCAGAGGTGTAGGTAAGAGCACAAAGTAGTAAAGTAGGCAGGCTCTGGTTATGGGGGTAGATGCTCGAGGAGTTCCAGGGGGACTCCTGAGGCTCGATCCCGCCTTTGCGTATGTCGAGCCTCCTTCCTCATGACCTTTGTCATGGGCGGAGTACCTCACTCTGGCCCCCAACAACAAGTAAGTCTAAGTCTATTCGTAACACCTTACTCCTGACTTTAAGGAGAACCAGGAGGCTGACTCAGAGCACAAGGCAAGAGGTAAGCTCTGAGAGGAAACAAACTATTCTCATACATGGTGCTTTAAAGCCCTAATTAAATCTAACTGAGAGCATTACTGAGCCTCTCACCAAGAGGACTCCATTTCCTATCCAAATACGAAAGCTGCCTGAAATAAACCACACCAAGGTGAGAGAATTGGTCCTTACAATAACTGTAATCTCAAACGGCAAAGTACCTCATTAACCTGGGTGCTTAAGGAGAGTAAACCACAAGAGCACTTCAGAAAAGAGGCACATAATTAAGAAATTAAATGGCAATAATTACTAGCACCTGAAACTTAAAGACACCACTAGGGATACATAATCTCTTTTATAGGGTACATTTTATGGAAGGCAAGAAATTCTAAGGGAGCACAACTTCTAAAGAACAAATTTATTGTTGTTCAGTCACTAAGTCATTTCCAAATCTTTGAGACTCCATGAACTGCAGCATACCATGCTTCCCGGTCCTTCACTGTCTTCCAGGGTTTGCTCAAACTCATGTCCATTGAGTCGATGATGCCATCCAACCATCTCATCCTCTGTCGTCCCCTTCTTCTCTCACCTTCAATCTTTCCCAGCATCAGGATCTTTTCCAGTGAGTCAGTTCTTCACAACAGGTGGCCAAAGTACTGGAGTTTCAGCTTCAGCATCAGTCCTTCCAATGAATATTCAGGACTGATTTCCTTTAGGATTGACTGGTTTGATCCCCTTGCTGTCTAAGGGACTCTCAAGAGTCTTCTCCAGCACCGAAGTTTGAAAGCATCAATTCTTTGACATTCAGCCTTCTTTATGATCTAACTCTCACATCCATAAATTACAAAATAGCCGAATAAACATATTTAGGGGAAAGATGTAAGATTGAACCAAATAATTTTCTTATGAAAATAGAGTCAAATGACCACTGAAATTGTTATACTTCTGTAATTTAACAATTTAGGACTTCTCCCAGTGTAACTCATAACAAACTCTTACAACATCTTGTTTGAAATGTCTTCTGCAGGTAAGTCCTTTGAAAACTGACATAATTCATCTACCTACAAATGGCAATAACCTTTATCAGCAACTGAATCACTGTTACAAGTTGTTTTGGGAAATTAAACGAATGTTTTCATTGACTTTTTCCATGATTTGCTCTCCTTTCCCTTATAGAGTAGCACCATATTTCCTAGTAATATTGACATGCTTTTTTTTGAAATAACACTTTTTTAGGAAAATTTAATAAAATATTAGTGGTAGTGGTGATTCAGTCAATAAGTCATGTCTGACTCTTGCAACCACATGGGTTGTAGCCCACCATGGGATTCTCCAGGCAAGAATACTGGAGTGGGTTGCCATTCCATTCTCCATGGGATCTTCCAACCCAGGGGTCGAACCCAGGTCTCCTTCACTTGCATGCAGATTCCTTACCAACTGAGCCACCAGGTATAAGCAAGCTTAAACCTGAGTCCTGAATTAACACTCCTCAGTTTTACATTCTGAAGTTGGTACTCTCTGTTGGAATTGACAGATGAAGAGGCTGGTTTTCAAAGGAAGGTGGTGATGGTGTTTTCCCAGGAAGTCCATGGGGCAAGAGATGAAAGAGTAACAGGAATAAAATAACTGTGTGCTCTTCTGATGAATCTCAGCCCTGGGGGACAGGGCCACCCAGCCCACCTGGAGATGTCTAGGGGAAATGCTCCTTTTCTTCGCCAAGGTCTGCGTTCTCACTAGGCATCCGAACCTGTTCACAGATCATGTGTATGTATGATGTGCTTAGTCACTAAGTTGTGTCTGACTCTTTGTTACCCCATGGACTGTAGCCCACCAGGCTCCTCTGTCCATGGGATTCTCCAGGCAGGAACACTGGAATGGGTTGCCCTGCCCTCCTCCAGGGTATCTTTGTGACCTAGGGGTTGAACCCGGGTCTTCCATGTGTCCTGCGTTGGCAGGTGGATTCTTTAGCCGCTGATCCATCAGGAAAGTCCTACCTAACAATTACCTTCCCGACATGGAATAGAGCAAGAAGTCTTATCTGCTACTCTGTGTGTGGGAGTGCTCATCGGGACCCGCGTGTACCCTCTGGGGATTGTCGCAAAGGCTGGAACGCTCCTACTGTACCTGGACTGTTATTCCAGATGACAGAATCACTCTGATGAGGAGCTGAGGTTGGGAGTCAGGGTAGGGGAGGATCGTACGATTGGTGCAGTTTCCTAGAAGCTGGGGAAATTTCCTCTGAGGAGACACAAAAACCACCCAGGGAGGACAAGCCCAAAGAGAAAGGAGTGGAGGTGCACAGTTCGGAGCCACGCAGCACACAGGAGGAGTCGCCTCTGGAAGGGCATGGGCAGAGTCACTGCTAGCACATAGATTTTAAATCCTTTCTCCATCGGCAGCAACTTAAGTCTCCCTTCTGAGTGAGACTAAACTGACACACCCTGTGTGGTGTGGCCGCACTGCTGGCAGTCTTCTTGAAGGATGTGCCTTTGGGAATTTCAGGATCCCAAGGAGGGAGCCTGTGATCTGAGGGTTGCACCCTGTGTGGTGTGGCTGCACTGCTGGCAGTCTCCTTGAAGGATGTGCCTTTGGGAATTTCAGGATCCCAAGGAGGGAGCCTGTGATCTGAGGGTTGCATGCAGGGGTGTGGTGGAGATGTTTCAGAAGCCAGTTGCATGCATTTCTGGGTGTGCCACCTGGGCTCAGTGATGCCTTGCTGGTGGCCTGAGTATTTATACAAAAGAAACAGTAAAACAGTGAAAAATCAGTTCTTGCAAGCTTTTGCTTTTTCTGTTTTTTTTTTCCCCCCAGAGAAGCAGCCAAGAAACACACCACTGGTTACATTCCTCACCTCTTCATTCACGGTGAAAAAGCAGGTAGCCCGTGGATAAATAGGGCTGGACATAGAACAGACCACCAAGAGCAAAGTCCATGTGAAGAGCTTGGATTACACGTGTATTACTCTTTGTCTGGCTTATCTCATTTGGTATGATGTTAATACAATCTAGATCCATCCATTCTATTGCAAATGAAAGATTTTATTCTTTTTAATAGTTGAGTAATGTTCCATGGCAATATGGAGACCACATTTTCTTTATCTATTCATTTATTGATAAATGCTAAAAAAAAAAGTGAATAGTTTTGGAGGAGCTGTGAGACAGACCCTGAATGGAGAGGGTCCTCAAGGAGACATGGAAATGCTTCACAATGAGACAGACAGACTTGAAGCAGAAGTGAGAGGGAAGGGCTTTGGGGTGAAGAAGACAGCAGGGCTAGTGATGGGGAATTACAGGAAGTGAATGTAAGTAAGTGCAAGAGAGAAAAGTCAGCTGACTTGGTATCCTTTATGATAGAGGCTTGACTCAAAAGCACTCTTCCTGGAAGGGTTCAGTTCAGTCTCTCAGTCGTATCCGACTCTTTGCAACCCCATGACCACCGCACACCAGGCTTCCCTGTCCATCAACAGCTCCAGGAGTTTAACCAAACTCATGTCTATTGAGTTGGTGATGCCATACAACCATCTCATCCTCTGTCGTCCCCTTCTTCTCCTGCCTTCAATCTTTCCCAGCATCAGGGTCTTTTCTAATGAGTCAGCTCTTCAAATCAGGTAGCCAAAGGATTGTAGTTTTAGCTTCAATATTAGACCTTCCAATGAATATTCAGGACTGATTTCCTTTAGGATGGACTGGTTGTATCTCCTTGCAGTCCAAGGGACTCTCAAGAGTCTTCTCCAACACCACAGTTCAAAAGCAGCAATTCTTCTGCGCTCAGCTTTCTTTATAGTCCAACTCTCAGATCCATACATCACTACTGGAGAAACATAGCCTTAATGAGAAGGACCTTAGTTGGCAAAGTAATGTCTCTGCTTTTGAATATGCTGTCTAGGTTGGTCGTAACTTTTCTTCCAAGGAGTAAGCATCTTTTAATTTCATGGCTGCATTCACCACCTGCAGTGATTTTGGAGCCCCCAATAATAAAGTCTGCCACTATTTCCACTGTTTCTCAATCAATTTGCCATGAAGTGACAAGACTGGATGCCATGATCTTTGTTTTCTGAATGTTGAGCTTTAGGCCAACTTTTTCACTCTCCTCTTTCACTTTCATCAAGAGACTCTTTGGTTCTTCTCCATTTTCTGCCATAAGGGTGGTGTCATTTGCATATCTGAGGTTATTGATATTTCTCCCCGCAATCTTGATTCTGGTTTGTGATTCATCCAGCCCAACGTTTTTCATGATGTACTCTGCATATAAGTTAAATAAGCAGGGTGACAATATACAGCCTTGATGTACTCCTTTTTCTATTTGGAACCAGTCTGTTGTTCCATGTCCAGTTCTAACTGTTGCTTCCTGACCTGCATACAGATTTCTCAAGAGGCAGGTCAAGTGGTCTGGTATTCCCATCTCTTTCAGAATTTTCCAGACTTTATTGTGATCTACACAAAGGCTTTGGCATAGTCAATACAGCAGAAATAGATGTTTTTCTGGAATTCTCTTGCTTTTTCCATGATCCAGCAGATGTTGGCAATTTGATCTCTGGTTCCTCTGCCTTTTCTAAAAGCAGCTTGAACCTCAGGAAGTTCACAGTTCACGTATTGCTGAAGCCTGTATTGGAGAATTTTGAGCATTACTTTACTAGTGTGTGAGATGAGTGCAATTGTGCGGTTGTTTGAGCATTCTTTTGCATTGCCTTTCTTAGGGATTGGAATGAAAACTGACCTTTTCCAGTCCTGTGGTTACTGCTGAGTTTTCCAAATTTGCTGGCATATTGAGTGCAGCACTTTTACAGCATCATCTTTCAGGATTTGAAATAGCTCAACTGGAATTCCATCACCTCCACTAGCTTTGTTCATAGTGATACTTCCTAAGGCCCACTTGACTTCACATTCCAGGATGTCTGGCTCTAGGTGAAAGATCATATCATCATGATTATCTGGCTCATGAAGATCTTTTTCATAGTTCTTCTGTGTATTCTTGCCACCTCTTCTTAATATCGTCTGCCTCTGTTAGGTCCATACAATTTCTGTCCTTTATTGAGCCCATCTTTGCATGAAATGTTCCCTTGGTATCTCTAATTTTCTTGAAGAGATCTCTAGTCTTTCCAATTCTATTGTTTTCCTCTATTTCTTTGCTCTGATCACTGAAAGAGTCTTTCTAATCTCTCCTTGCTATTCTTTGGAACTCTGCATTCAAATAGGTATATCTTTCCTTTTCTCCTCTGCTTTTTGCTTCTCTTCTTTTCCCAGACATCTGTAAGGCCTCCTCAGACAGCCATTTTGCTTTTATGCATTTCTTTTCCTTGTGGATAAAACCTGGAAGGGTTTCTTGGGGTTTCTTCCATGTTTTTGAGGGTAACCCTGGCAAGGTTAGCCGTGTTTATTGAGCACCTGTTATGGGCCAGGTCCTCTGCTGTGTTGGGAATATGGCGATGGAAAAGAATGCACAGTCTTTGCCTACGTGGAACCAACCATGAAGCTGGGGAGAGGGAACTAGTTAATACAACATTTAGTTATAAATGATGAAAGAACCACCTTCCTGCCTCCCCCCACCTCCTCATCACTCCCCCTCAGAGCACACAGAGGCTGAGGTAGGATCATACCATGGGGGCCCAAGAGAAGGTGCTAAGAGAGGCTGGTTTGTAGCCTGGTTCAGCAAGCCCTGCCTGTGTCTCTATAGCAAGTCCACCTTCTCCACATCCAGCTCCTATCCTTAAAGATGGGTCTAACAATGTCTACTTTGCAGAACTGTTGTGAAAATAAAAGAAAATTAATGGGAAGTGCTCTATAGGTCCCCTAAGGTTTGTTAGTGACTCAATAAATGGCAGCTCTATTGTCAGCTTAGAACAACTTGTCCCCTCATAGTATCCTGTGAACTGTCACCTTTAGTGGCAGAGACAAAGGGCAGGGGAAGGAATGTTGAAAATGGGATCAGATCTAGGAACTACCTGTTCAAGTGTTTTAAGCCAACAATGAGGTCTGGCCCGGGTAGGAGGACTTGAACTTTAATCAAAGTGTTATTTCAGGAAGAACTTCCTGAGTATTGCGATAGACAGCTTATTTTCTGCTGGGTAATATTAGCAAGAAGAAAATAGGTATTTATTTTCTTACATGATTTTAGCACTGAGCTTGATGTCTTTAAAGACTTTTCCAGAATTAGAACACAAAGGTAAGACCTTCTGTAAGGTCTTTAACTTCTATGCCTGGACATGCTGACTGCACCAGGAGCAGCTCACTGACCTGAATGAATGTTTTATTAAAACTGTCCCAACCACCTTGTTGGAGGAAATTCTGCCTAAGGAAGCGTGGGTTTATATGCTTTCTTATGAACTCATGAAAGGCATACAGGGTGATATGTGGGGCCCAAATCAAAAATTGATGAGAAAAAGTACGGCAGTCAGGTCTTATAGATGATGTGAAAAGGAAGGAAGAGGTAAAACATAGAAAATTGTATTTCTTTGCCACTAATGTGGATTTTCTGTTCCTATGCCATGCTCCCTTCTTAACATATTCATAATTATGTACATTAATTGTTTTTTAAATTGTGGTTCAGTTGCTAAGTAGTGTCGATTCTTCAATCCTATGAACTGCAGCACGCCAGGCTTCTCTGTCCTTCACTATCTCCCCAAGTTTGCTCAAATTCATGTCCATTGATTCAGTGATACTATCCAACCCGCTCATCCTTGGTTCCCCCTTCTCCTCTTGCTCTCAATCTTTCCCAGCGTGAGGGTCTTTTTCAATGAGTCAACTCTTTGCATCAGGTGGCCAGTGTATTGGAGCTTCAGCTTCAGCTTCAGCATCAGTCCTTCCAATGAAAATTCAGGGTTGATTTCCTTTAGGATTGATTGGTTTGATCTCCTTGCTGTCCAAGGGACTCTCAAGAGTCTTTTCTGACACCACAGTTCAAAACCGTTAATTATGACTTATTAAAATATTTTTGTAAACCTCAGACCCCCAATAATTACTGCAAGAGGACTTGTTTGAAAATGCAAAGGAAACTTCCCTGGTGACCCCTAGAAGTACTTAGAGTCCAAGTATGCCCTGGGATTGAATTTCAGTCCAGAAAAAACTCAAACTGTGCAACCCTGGTCCTTCCTGGAGCCATCAGCTGCTGCACCTTCTTGAAGCATCGCCCCATGGGGGCTCCCCAGCGGCCACTTTTGCTCCTGCCTTTCCTCACTCAGGCCCTTCTTGGCCCAGCACTGCCTCCGTCCAGATGCCCCTGTCCTGCCGGCTCATGCTGCTTGGGGCTGGGCATCCTTAGTGTGGAGCCTACACTGGTCAGGGCACAGGAAGGAAGTGAAGGCGTCAGTCTCTCAGTCCTGTCTGACTCTTTGATCCCAAGGACTATAGCCCAACAGGCTCCTCTGTCCATGGGATTCTCCATGCAAGAATACTGGAG
The DNA here is from genome assembly GCF_029378745.1 of Bos indicus. Taxonomy (NCBI): domain Eukaryota; kingdom Metazoa; phylum Chordata; class Mammalia; order Artiodactyla; family Bovidae; genus Bos; species Bos indicus. Next base: position 64,640,283 of record NC_091779.1, on the reverse strand, counting down.
TGGATTGCTTTTCCCTATGCCAGGGGATCTTCCCAACCCAGGGATTGAACCCAGGTCTCTAGAGTTCCCTGCACTGGCAGGCGAGTTCTTTATTGTCTGAGCTTGGTCCCTGAGAGAAGAGGAGGGAAGGGAGGGCAGTCACACTTTTGATGGAGCAACATGCCTTTCATGGAACGTGGAAAAACAGACTGGTTCCAAATAGGGAAAGGAGTACATCAAGGCTGTATATTGTTGCCCTGCTGATTTAGCTCTTTTGCAGAGTACATCATGAGGAATGCCAGGCTGGATGAAGCACAGGCTGGAATCAAGATTGCCAGGAGAAATATCAGTAAACTTAGATATGCAGATGACATCACACTATGGCAGAAAGTGAAGACGAACTAAAGAGCCTCTTGATGAAAGTGAAAGAGGAGAGTGAAAAAGTTGGCTCAAAACTCAACATTCAGAAAACGAAGATCATGGCATCTGGTCCCATCACTTCATGGCAAATAGATGGGGAAACAGTGGAAACAGTGAAAGACTAATTTTGGGAGCTCCAAAATCACTGCAGATGGTGACTGCAGCCATGAAATTAAAAGATGCTTGCTTCTTGGAAGAAAAATTATGACAAATCTAGACAGAATATTAAAAAGCAGAGGCATTACCTTGCCAACAAAGTTCTGTTTAGTGAAACCTATGGTTTTTCCAGTAGTCATGTGTGGAGATGAGAGTTGGACCATAGAGAAAGCTGAGCACCAAAGAATTGATGCTTTTGAACTGTGGTGTTGGAGGAGACTCTTGAGAGTCCCTTGGACTGCAAGGAGATCCAACCAGTCCATCCTGAAAGAAATCAGTCTTGAATATTCATTGGAAGGACTGATGCTGAAGCTGAAGCTCCAATACTTTGACCACCTGATGAGAAGAACTGACTCATTTGAAAAGGCCCTGATGCTGGCAAAGACTGAAGGCAGGAGGAGAAGGGGACAACAGGGGGTGAGATGGTTGGATGGCATCACTGACTCAAAGTACATGAGTTTGTACAAGCTCCGGAAGTTTGTGATGGACAGGGAGGCCTGGTGCACTGCAGTCCATGGGGTCACAAACAGTAGGACACGACTGAGCGACTGAGCTGAGGTGAAGCTTCACTCTGGTGGGTAGGGGGCGCTGGAGAGAAGCATCACAGCAGACCACGCACCCCCTGCACTCTCCCACTCAGCAGGCCACACGCCCCCTGCACTCTCCTACCTTCAGTGACTGTATCACCAGGGCCCACTGACTGCTCTGCTAGACCTCATGGTCCAAGATGATGGCTGCAGCTCCAGCCCCTATATCTGCATTCCAGACAGAATGATGGAGGACGGGACAAAGAAAGGGTCACAGACTAAGGTCACGTATCTTTAAGGAAATTTCCAAAAACAGATGTACCACACTCCAATATTCAGAGCTCAGTAAAAGTCTCATTGGAAAGGGAGGGTGGGAATTCTGGATGTCATTCTGGGACTCCTGATGCTGTTACTCCTGTTACTCTGGGACTCTTGTTACTCCTGTTATTCCAGGACTGTTATTCTGTTACTCTGGGACTCTTGTTACTCCTGTTACTCTGTTACTCCTGTTACTCTAGAATAAGTGGGACAACCAGCAATCCCGGCCAAATTCAACCACAGTGAACTTGTCACCATTCTCCCCAAATACCACAGCCTTTGTGCATCCTATTTTTGTCAGACCATTATTTCTTTCTGGAATTCACTAGCTGGAAAAAATAAAATAAGTGAATTCATTCTTCTCAGTGACGCAGCTCACATTGCCTTTCTTTGGTTAGCCTTCACTATGTGACTGTGCAGATGATAATTCACTACTCACGGCTCCCTCATAAGACGGGTCTGTCATGAGCCCCACTGACGGAAGTTGCAGTTGATTTACGAAGAAGAGGGAGATGTTGTGCGAAGTCACAGAGCCTGTCCCTTGCCCTCCACTGCTCTCCGCTTGTTTTTCAGTCACACGCTCCTCTGTGGTCCTTCAGTCCTGGGCTCACGGGTCTGTAACAACATTTGTTTCTGAGCTATACTTCACTCAGAAGTTGCCTGCCTGCAACATTACTGAGTAAAAATATATCCATCTCCCCTCTTTAAACACTAGCACCCTGTAGAAATTCCTTTATTTCTGGAGGGGACAATAAACAGCCCAGTTTGCCTAGAGACTCCCTGAAAGGACAAGAGGACGCTGTGAAAGCCTGAAAGTGTTAGTTGCTCAGTCGTGGCCCACTCTGCGACCCCACGGACTGCAGCCCGCCAGGCTCCTCTGTCCATGGGATTCTCCAGGCAAGAAGACTGCAGTGTGCTGCCATTTCCTTCTCCAGGGCATCTTCCCCAGCCCAGGGATCAAAACTGTGTTTCCCTCATCGCAGGCGGCTTCTTTATCATCTGAGCCACCAGGGAGGCCGCGGTAAAAGACTGCAGACAAGCATAATCGTATCTGACTTTCACACTGGAAGGAATGTGTGTGTGTGTGTGTGTGTGTGTGTGTGTGTGTGTGTGTGTGCAGGGGGAGAGGAGCAGCTCAGGGAGATGCAGCAGGAACTTCCTAATATGACAGGGCACCCAGGTAAGAGCTCCATGCGGGAAGAGGGAAGGCAGTGTACAAGCAGGAAAAGAACAGGGCAGGAGACTGTCGCTGCTGCTTAATGGGTCCACTCTGCCAGGTGCTCGGGCCCAGAAATGAGCCGGGTCTCAGCCCAGACAGGAGAGGCCAGTGAGAGCAGAACAAACAGCAGAGTTCAGTTCGAGAGAGCTTCACACACGAGGTGAGAGCCTGTGAGGAAGGAGTATCTCTGAGAGGATGCTGGCGGAGGCTTCAAATGGGTGTCGCTGAGGGACTCTGACTGCAATCAACACCATCCCACGCTGGCCAAGAAACAAGGGTCCAGGAAGGATCTGAGCCTTAGCGAAGGTGTAAGTGGAGCGGCTCTGTTCCCGAGAGACCTGGGAGCCCCTGGGCAGGCTGGGTGCTCAACCAGACATGGAGAGCACAGAACACAAGGGTGCTTCCTCCGGGAGCACCCACAAGGCACACTGGGTCTGTGGGGGACTAGGGTAAGTGCCTCAAGGACACCGAATGGTGGGCTTGGCTTGGGCCCCACCCTTGGCAAGAAAGGGCATCTCATCTTGACCGATCATCATCCAACTTGCCCACAACGGTACTGTCTAATCTCCAAAGCAAAGCTGAGGTGCTGCTCCATAAAGAAGTGAAGATCCAGCAGAGCCAGGGGGCCTGTCTACTGTTTGCTAGAGAAGGGGAAGTTTTCGGCTGCCCAGTGGGCAGGACATCGTGCCAACATCAGGAATGAGATAAGGAAAGAAACAGGGATGAGAAATGACTGGCAACGAGAAGGGGATGGTACACAGACCCGTGCAGTCGTCAGAACCAGATGGCCATGGGTCAGCAGCGGTGACTGGGCCAGAATCCATGAAACAGCTCGAGTCACATGCAAATAAGTTCAGATGCTGTTTTGTATACAGTGGGAAGCCACTAAAGGGATATGATGAGCAGTGGTTCAATTTGCTTAACTTTTTATTTTATATTGGAGCATAGTTGATTAACAATGCTGTGTTAGCTTCAGGGGCACAGAAAGGGATTGCGTTCTACATATATCTATTCTTTTCATATTCTTCTCCCAATTAAGCTGTTACATAGTATTGAGTAGAGTTCCCTGTGCTATGCAGTAGGTCCTTGTTTATTTTTAAAGAGCTTTGCAGGGTGGAACCAATGGTTGCTGTCAGGGAGATATGTCAGGAGGTCCCTGCACTCCTAACAACTGGAGGGAGATGTAATAAGGACTTAAGATGGTGGCAATGAGAGATGACACAGAAAATAACTGCCTTTTGGAAAGAGGAATTTAAAATTCTCTAAAGAAGCCACTTCTCTGTTCCCCAAATTCGGTGCTGCTCCATCCAGGTGTGCAGTCTGTGCACGGCACGGGAATAAATGCCTTTCCTAAAGCCGGGGGACAGGGCAGCCTTGCCCGGAGGCTCTGAAATATGCAGGTGAATAAATAACCACTGCTTTCTCGTTGAGGCCTCCAGTGACGGGATAAATCAAAGAGTCCCAGCAAAGCCAGGAATGGAAACAAAAAATATTGGAGACAGGCAAGGAGGGACCAGCAAACAAGGGACAAATAAAATAATAAGAAGGATTTTATGCTCTGAGCTTGATGGATCTTTGAGCTGCAGATGGGAGGTGAGATGGATTGTCGGGGGGCAGAGCAGCTACAGAAAGAGGAGATCAGTTACACATGTTTCATTTAACAGTTCAGGAAATCTAGTTACTGCTCTCATCCAAGCATAGTGGTGTGCCTCGCTATTCTCAAGAAATTATATTTTTTAAAAAGCGCCCATGGCATGACTGCATCATGGTGGGCATGGCTACCCACCAGCCATTCCCCGTCCTTTACCCCATACCTGCTACCAACCACAGCTACCGAGAGCGGAACATCTTCCTCCCAAAACCTTACTGCTGGGAGACCCTGAGGCTCAGCCCCAGGGAAGGGGAGGGGCAGGCTGCTGGGGGCTTGAGGGACAACTTCTCCTTCTGTATAACAGAGAGGCGGTCTCTCTCTGCCCCAGTGCACCTGCTTTCCTCCCTGGCATGTTGTGATGTGGGGATGTGACCTCTCAGTATAGAGACCTCTCAGTATAGCCACTTTGCAGAGAGAGAAGCAGTTGGATCACAGGGATTCTGACTCAGGCCCTGCCATCGTGGTCCTGCAGAGCCGCCTTGGAACCACTTGCCTTGTCCTGAAATCAACACGTGAATGGATGTTTCTATGGTTGAAGCCACTGCCAGCTGGGCCTTCTGTTACCTGCAGATGAATGTACCCTGAACTGATAATGGTCTCAACTGAAGGATGTAAAACATCCACTGCGTACATCACAAGTACTTGAAGCTGAGCTGGTCTTATCTACCGCCTGATGGGTATATTATACTCAGGCAGTAAAGCAATGTTACTGACTGAGTTCTTCTGCACCATTACCTTCTGGAAGGAAAGAAGCATATTTACAGAATTGATGAGTATTATGATAATGAAAGTTATTACCATAAATAGTTAATAAATAAATAGTTATGGTAATAAATATTTCAATGGTTCAATCAAAATCATTCATTCTCTCCACCTAATTTCCAAACACTGCACAACATCTCTATTTTAACAAAACAAATGAGAACTTTTTGATGATATAAGTTTCAATGATAGGTTAGTCATCAATTGATAAGTTTTCCATTTCCTAATGTATGACAAGCAATCTATTTCAGAAATTGATACGTTCATCTTTTTCTGTCTTTATTCCTGACTTGGAGCTGTATGACAAAAATGTTTTGATTTTTAAATACTTAAGCATACTCATTACAAGTACATTTTGAAAAGAGCAGGTTTTTAATTTCCTCAGTTCTCTGTGTTGCTATATTCTCATGAGTTGTTTCAGGCCATGTCGTTAGCAGGCACTTTGTGCAAGAGATTTAATCACTAAAAACGGTAAACAAGGCATTGCTCAGGGAGATGTGGGGAAGCACACTCAAGTGTGAACTTAGTTTGAATTCCATGATCCACTGTCTTGCGCATTAATATGTAAGATTTTAGCTCCTGGAGTTTTAAAAGCTTCTCTTGGGTCTTGGCATATGTAGATCATAAATCAAAAAAACAAACAAAATCTGTCAGTTTTTTTGGAAATGAAGTCAATTCTACCAGCCAGGAGTAATAAAGAGCGTGAAGTTGTATTTGCTAATTGGTCTCTTGAATTTGCTACCACGTGTCTGTTCTCAAAAAGTGATTCTTTAAAAAAAATTTTTTAAAGAACAAATATCTTTCAATTTTCTCCTTACATGCCAGACGTTCAAGACCAACAATAGGCACCTCTGTCTTCCACAGGAGTCAAGAGAAGAATGCCGATGCTGGTGAAAGAAACAAATGCTGAACATGGCAGCAGCTTAGAAAGAAAAAAAGACATAGCTGTTTGTAAGTGACCAGCTACCATAGTAGGCCGAAATGTGGGAGACCTGGAATTCTATAAACTGCAGGCCTATTTAAGATTTCTCTGTTATCAAAGCTAGATAGTCTACTAATAAAAAATTCCCTGAGTGTTGATTCAGCTTGAATTACACCATGCCTCCCTGTTAGCTCAGATGGTAAAGCATCTGCCTGCAGTGGGGGTGACCCAGGTTCAATCCTTAGGTTGGAAAGATTCCCTGGAGAAGGGAATAGCAACCCACTCCAGTATTCTTGCCTGGAGAATTCCATGGACAGAGGAGCCTGGTGGGCTACAGTCCATGTGTTGCAAAGAGCAACTGACACTTTGACTGTCCCCCTGGTCTACAGGTTAGAACCACTGGCGATGTGTAAAGGGACTTTACACTCAGGACTTCCCTGGCGGTGCAGTGCTTAGGACTCCAAGCTTCCACTGCAGGGGGCTCGAGTTCCATCCCTGGTAAGGGAACTAAAATCCTGCATGCTGAGTGTGTGCGCGTGTTTTGTCATTAAGGCATGTCTGACTCTTTGCAACCCTGTGGACTACAGCCCACCAGGCTCCCTTGTTCATGGGATTCTCCAAGCAAGAATACTGGAATGGGTTGCCATTTCCTCCTCCAGGGATCTTCCAGACCCAGGGATCAAAACTGCGTCTTCTGCATTGGCAGGCCGATTCTTTACCACTGACACAGCATGCTGCTCAGTGCGGAATTAAAAAAAAATAAAATAAGAAGCACACCTTGTCAGGAGTGAAAATCCCTCTGATACTGAGCATCTATGGCTGGTGTAGGACCCCTGCTGTAATGCACGCCCGTCCCCAAGTCGTATTAGAATGAACTCACTTGTTGCAGAAAACACGTCGGGCTTCTGAGAGCTGCTCTGTATCATTGCACATAGCCTGATTTGCTTGATGAATTACTATTCAGGAGCAGTAATTGTGATAAAGTGGTGTCTTCAAAGAGATGAGGATTCTCAGAGGAAATGAGAGCCCACTTAGGACTCAGACTTGGAAAACTGCTTTCAAAAAGGGGAAACAAATCTCCTCGCAATAGGAAGAGCATGTCTCTCACCTCCAGTTTATACCAAACAAGCAAACAACAAGTCCTGCTGTCTCTTTAGTATTTGTGATACTCTTGTCTCTACCCAGGACCGTATGTGTGTTGACTCTGCACCGAAGACCAGTGTGGCCATGCCAGTGTCCAGGAATGACAAAAGGAAGCAGTGTTCAACTGGCAGGCTCAGTAAGCATCAGAGGGCAGGAACCTGGCAGACCTGACTTTGGTGTACTCCCTGATCCTAGCTTTTGAAAGCCTCAGGTGTACACACCTCATGTAGCCTGCAGGCTTGGTCCCTGGGTGGGGAAGATCTCCTGGAGGAGGAAATGGCAAGCCACTCTAGTATTCTTGCCTGGAGAATCCCATGGACACAGGAGCCCGGTGGGCTACAGGCCATGGGGTTGCAAAGAGTTGGCCACGGAGTTGGACATGACACACACACACATCACAATACCATTGACCAGGCAACTTATGAACCACAGGAGTTTCCCACAGTTCTGGAGGCTGAGGGGGTGGGCGAGAGCAGCTGTGGGAACAATCACCCCACATCTCTCACCAACTGAGTGCTCTGGGCTGAATGCCTGTGCCCCCTTTGCCCCAGATGGATATGCTGAAATCCTATTCCTCAGTGTGATGGTGTTAGACAGTGAGGCCCTTGGGAGGTGGTTGTGATTGTCTGAAGCCATGAAGTTGGAGCCCATGGTGGGCTTCATGCTCTGGCATGAGTTAGGAGACAGCTTTCATCGTCTTTGCTGCCCACCATGTGAGCACAGAGCAACAAGTCTGCAGTTTGCAGCCTGGAGAAGGGCTCTCACCAGTACCCCACCACACTGGCACCCTCATCTCAGACTTTCAGCCTCCAGAACTGTGGGCAACTCCTGTGGTTTACAAGTTACCTGGTGTATGGTGTTCTGATGTGTGTGTGTATCATGTCCAACTCTTTGGGACCCCATGGACTACTACCCACCAGGTTTCCTTGTTCATGGGATTCTCCAGGCAAGAATACTGGAGTGGGTTGCCATTTCCTTCTTCAGAGGATCTTCCCCACCCAGGGATCAAACCTGCAGCTCCTGTAGCTCCTGCATTGGCAGGAGGGTTCTTTCCCACTGAGCCACCTGGGAAGCCCTGAGGTATTCTGGTACAACAGCCCGAACGGACTAAGACACAGCGAGGTGACAAGTTCCTCGCTTACTGAGCCTCTGAGTCCCTGTCTGCCACAATGGGGTCACATGTGTCTGTGAGGACTGTCTTGGTCTACTCTGGAAACTGTAGCAAAAATACCATAGGCTGGGTGGCTTAAACAACAAACATGACTTCATACAGGTCTGGAGGCTCAGAAGTCCAAGATCAAGGCATCAGCAGAGTCAGGGTCTGGTGAGAACCTGCTTTCTGGCTTGCAGGTATCTGTCTTGTCTTGGGGCCTCAGGTGGTAGAGAGCAGAGTGTTCGGGTCTCTTTTATAAGAACATTAACCCCATTCATGAGGGCAGAACCTGTCACCTGACTCCTCCCAAATGCCCCACCTCCAAATACTGTCATCCTGGAGTTTAGGATTTCAACATATGAATTCAGGAGACATAAATACTCAGTCCATAATAAGGATTAACTCTCAAAAACAAACAAAATCCAAATATGGTACCTGGCACACAGTAGAAGTAAAATGTATTATATTACTACTATTTCCTGGTATTATATCTGCACTTTATTGTCAATTGTAAAACTCATCTTACTTAAGTGCTAAGCCACTATTCTCAAGAGACTTGTAGACTGGCCCTACCTTATATTCTGAGTAAAACTCAGTAATGTTTAATAGAACACAAAATCATCTAGCCTCCATAAAAAGTCAAATTCACAATGGCAGACATTTAATGAAGGTGTATCCATACGTAAAGAAGGAGGAAATATAATCAATCGGGAAAAAAGACAATAGGGAGGAAAAACACAGAAGTGGTGGAAAGATGGAGACAATTACAAGCACTATTATAAATGTGCTTCATCTATCTAAGAGGATAGAGGAAGAAATGAGAACAAAAAGAATGGAAAACTATACAAGATATTCACAGAAACTTCTAAATTGAAAAATACAATATCCAAAATGAAAACCAAAGTGGGTAATGTGCATGCTCAGTCATTCAGTTATGTCTGAATCTCTGTGACTCTTTGGACTGTAGCCCATCAGGTTCCTCTGTCCATGGAATTTTCCAGGCAAGAATACTGGAGCAGGTTGCTATTTCCTACTCCAAGGGGTCTTTCCAACTCAGGGATCAAACTCGAGTTTTCTGCATCTCCTGCATTGGCAGGTGGATTCTTTACCACTGAGTCACTTGGGAAGACTCCAAACTGGGTAGAAATAACACAGATTAGATATTATGTAAGAAAAGATGAATGAATTTAAAGGCATTACTATAGAAATCAATCAAAAAAAGCACAGAGAGAAAATAATTTAAACAATGGACATGGCATCACTGAGCTGTGAGAAAACATGTGACAATCCACAGGTACATGGAACTGCAATAGTAGAAGAGAGAAAAGGAGAAGATAGGAAAGAAAAACATCTGAATAAATATTAGATAAAAATTTTCAAAAAAATGAAAGCTATAAAGCCAAAGATTCATGAAACTCAACAAATATCAAGAAGAAAAACCACATCAAGCACATCATTATCAAACTGCTAACAACTAAACATAAAAAGGCAATCTTAAAAGCAGCCAAGGAAAAAAGATAGCTCATATAAAGAAAAGAACTATGGAAGAAATTTTTTTTTGTCATAAGATATATAAACAGAGTCATTTGTAAAGGACTGAAAGAAATACTGCTAATTTAGAATTATCTACTAATGAGAAAACCTTTCAAAATTGAAAGCAAAAAAAACACCAAAACCCAAAATATGGCCCAAAAGCACATGAAATAATACTCAATGTCACTGGTTATTAAAGAAATGTAAATCAGAACTGCAATGAAGTAGCAACTCACACTGGTCAGAATGGCCATCATCAAGAACAGACTCATGGACACGGCTGGGTAAGGAAGGAGAGGGTGGGTTGTATGGAGAGAGTAACATGGAAACATACCCTACCATATGCAAAACAGACAGCCAATGGGAATCTGTGGTTTGACTCAAGGAACTCAAACTGGGGCTCGGTAACAACCTAGAGGGGTGGGGTGGGGAGGGAGGTGGGAGGGATATTCAAGTGGGAGGGGACATATGTATACCTATGGCTGATTCGTGTTGATGTTTGGTAGAAACCAGTGAATACTGTAAAGCAATTATCCTTCAATTAAACATAAATTAATTTTAAAAATCTACAAACAATAAGTGCTAGAAAGGATGTAAAGAAAAGAGAACCCTGCTACACTGTTGCTAGGAATATAAACTGGTGCAGACACTATGGAGAATAGTATGGAAGTTCCTTAAAAACTAGAAGTAGAGCTACCACATGATCCTGTAATCCCACTACTGGGCATATATCCAGAGAAAACCATAACCCCAAAAGATATACACACCCCAATGCCCATCACAGCTCTATTTGCAATAGCCAGGACATGGAAGAAACCTAATTATTCATCAACAGTGGAACGGATAAAGAACATATGGTACATACATACAATGGAATATTAGCCATAAAAGAGAACTTTCATAAAAAGAACTAAATAATGTCACTTGCAGCAAGATGGATGGTCCTAGAGACTGTCATACTGGATGAAGTAACTCAGACAAATATATGATACTCCTTACATGTGGAGTCTAAAAAAATGGTACAAATGAACTTATTTACAAAACAGAAATAGAGTCAAATGTAGGAGACAAACTTATGGCTGCCAAAGGGGAAAGAGTGGATATGTAAAACAGACTCACTGTACTGTACATCTGAAATATACACAATGTCATAAATCGCCTATAGCTCCCCCCAGGTTTTGTTTCAAAAAGTGAATAAACAGAAAATAACATTTTAGCCAAATAAAAAATTGAGAGAATTTATCATCAGAAGAATTTCACTGTAAGAAATATTAAAGGAAACTTTTCGGGTAGAAAAAAAAATGGTACAAGATGGAAATTTGATCTAATACAAAGGAATGAAGAACACTGAAAATGGTGAATTTAGAGGTGAAAGTAGATAGTTTTTTCCTCATTTTTAAGTATTTCTAAAAGATCATTGTTTAGAGCAAAATAGTAACATTTGAAAGTGGGATATATAACACAAGCACAAGTTATACATCTAGCACAAGTTTTAAATACATGTATTTAGCAAAAATACAGAAGCAGAAAATATTAAGAAGTAGAAGACAGAAATGGTATGGACCTAACCGAAGCAGAAGATATTAAGAAGAGGTGAAAAAAAAAAAAAAGAAGAGGTGACAAGAATACAAGATCTTCCCTGATAGCTCAGTTGGTAAAGAATCCGCCTGCAATTCCGGAGACCCCATTTTGATTCCTGGGTTGGGAAGATCTGCTGGAGAAGGCATAGGAAACCCACTCCAGTTTTATTGGGCTTCTCTTGTGGCTCAGCTGGTAAAGAATATACAGAAGAGCTATACAAAACAGATCTTAATGATCCAGATAACCACAATGGTGTGATCACTCACCTAGAGCCAGACATCCTGGGGTACAGAGTCAAGTGGGACTTAGGAAGCATCACTATGAACAAAGCTAGTGGAGGTGATGGATTTCCAGTTGAGCTATTTCAAATCCTAAAAAATGATGCTGTGAAAGTGCTGCACTCCATACGCCAGCAAATCTGGAAAACTCAGCAGTGGCCACAGAACTGGAAAAGGTCAGTTTTCATTCTAATCTCAAAGAAAGGCAATGCCAAAGAATGCTCAAACTACTGCACAATTGCACTCATTTCACACACTAGCAAAGTAATGCTCAAAATTTTCCAAGCTAGGCTTCAGCAGTACATGAACCAAGAACTTCCAGATGTTCAAGCTGCATTTAGAAAAGGTAGAGGAACCAGAGATCAAATTGCCAACATCTGTTGCATCATAAAAAAAACAAGAGAATTCCAGAAAAACTTCTGCTTCATCAACTGTGCCAAAGCCTTTGACCATATGGATCACAACAAACTCTGGAAAATTCTGAAAGAGATGGGAATACCAGACCACCTTACCTGCTTCCTGAGAAATCTGTATGCAGGTCAAGAAGCAACAGTCAGAACCAGACATGGAACAGCGGACTGGTTCCAAATTGGGAAAGGAGTAAGTCAAGGCTGTACATTGTCACCTTGCTTGTTTAACTTATATGCAGAGTACCTCATATGAAATGCTGGCCTGGATGAAGTGCAAGCTGGAATCAAGATTACCGGGAGAAATATCAATAATGTCAGATATGAAGATGACATCACCTTTATGGCAGAAAGTGAAGAAGAACTACAGAGCCTCTTGAAGAAAGTGAAAGAGAAGAGTGAAAAAGTTGGATTAAAGCTCAACATTCAAAAAACCAAGACCATGGCCTCTGGTTCAATCAGATGACAGCAAATAGATGGGGAAACAGTGGAAACAATGAGAGACTTTATTTTCTTGGGTTTCAAAAACCACTGCAGATGGTGACTGCAACCATGAAATTAAAAGATGCTTGCTCTTTGGAAGAAAAGATATGACCAATCTAGACAGCATATTAAAAAGCAAAAGGTCCACTTTTCACTGACAAAGGTCCATCTAGTCAAAGCTATGGGTTTTTCAGTAATATTGTATGGAATTGAGCATTGGACCATAAAGAAAGCTGAGCACTGAAGAATTGATGCTTTTGAACTGTGGTGTTGGAGAAGACTCTTGAGAGTTCCTTGGACTGCAAGGAGATCAAAACAGTCTATCCTAAACGAAATCAGTCCCGAATATTCCTTGGAAGGACTGATGCTGACTCTGAGGCTCCAATATTTTGGCCACCTGATGGTAAGAAATGACTTACTGGAAAAGAGCCTGATGTAGGGAAAGATTGAAGGCAGAATGAGAAGGGAATGACAGAGGATGAGATGGTTGGATGGCATCGCTGGCTTGATGGACATGAGTTTGAGCAAGCTGTGGGAGTTGGTAGTGGACAGAGAAGCCTGGCGTGCTGCAGTCCATAGGGTCACAAAGAGTGAGATACAACTGAGTGACCTACTGAACTGAGCTGATATGTTTAAAACAAAGAATGGAAGAAATGGAAACATTCTATTGAAATGTTTCAAAACCAAAGAAAATAGTATACTGTTATTTGAAAATATATTATAATTAGTTTAAAATGTACCCTGTAAAACCTGAAGAAATCATTAAAAAATAAAATTAAGAGTTAGCTAAGATGCCTGTAATTGTGACAAAATGGAATTGTAGATGATAATGCAAACATTATAAAGAAGTCCAGAGTCAGAAAAAGATGATAGAAAATAGGAAAAAAATGACATGCAAATAAAATAGAAAACAAATATCAACAAGGTAGATTTAAATCCAACTATACCCAAAATACAGCAAATGATAGTGAGCTAACACATTAACCAAAGGGCAGATATTTTCCTATTAAATGAAATCAAGACACACTATACACTTTCTATGGGAGACTCTCCATAAATCTGTCAAAAATAGGTTTTAAGTACATTAATGAGAAATGTATACCAAGTAAACACTAATCAGAATACAGATGTTGTTCAGTTATTAAGTTGTATCCAACTCTTTGCAACCCCCAGGCTTCTTTGTCCTTCACTAATTCCTGGAGTTTGCTCAAACTCATGTCAATTGAGTCAGACATGCCATCCAACCATCTCATCCTCTGTCACCCCCTTCTCCTCCTGCCCTCAGTCTTTCCCAGCATCAGGGTCTTTTCCAATGAGTCAGCTCTTCGCATCAAGTGGCCAAAATATTGGAGCTTCAGCTTCAGCATCAGTCCTTCTAATGAATATTCAGGACTGATTTCCTTTAGGATGGACTGGTTTGATCTCACGGCTATATTAATATCAATGTAGCTTTTAGGACAAGAATTTTGAGAATTGAAAAAGAGACATTACCTAGGCTTGGGGGAGGGGTCACGTCAATGAGAATATATAATAATGATAAATATGTAGACACTTCATAGCAGAGTTATGAAGTACGAGAAGCAAGCACAGATTGAACTTAAAAGAGAAATGGACAAACTCAGAATCACAGGTGAAATGTTCAGCACTCCTTTCTCAGTTACTGACAGAATAAGTAGAAAATCAGTAAGGAAAATCAGTAGAAAATCAGTGAGGACCTGAACAACATTATCAACCAACTTGATCTTGATGACATTTATTGAAAATTCCAACCAAGAACAGTAGAATACACATTCTTTTCAATTGTTCTGGACCATATTCTAGGCTACAAAATAGGTCTAAATAATTTTAAGAGAATAAAAATAGCACAGATTTGAATAAATGATTAATTTGGAATTAATGATTTAACTCATTGGATTATTAATAGAAAGATATCTGGAAAAATCCTAAAATATTTGTACATTAATCAGCATGCTCCTCAATAATCCTTGTGACAGAAGAAAAAAAATCACATTGAAATTTGTGTAATCCTAAAGCAGTGATTAGAGTGAAATTTAGTGCCTACAATTTTGATATTAGAAAAGAAGAAAAGTCTCAAGTGGATGATTTAAATCTTTCTCCTTAAAATAATTAGAATGGAAAAATTAAATAACAAAAGAAGGCAGAGAAAAGGCAATAATTAAAAGAGGAAAAGTGAAGTAACGTTTAGAAAAATATATGAATTAACAACACTGCTCCCAGGAGAACTTGCTTTTCTAACCATGTTGGCAAGTACATGGCTCACTTAGAAGTGAACAAGATGAACATCAGCAACTGTGGAAGACGTTATACCTAATTTGGAGGGGACTTGAAATCCACAAAGGGGTTCATCAGATACGCCCTTGGTAATCCATAATGAGCTCAGACTCCAGAAGTGTCACAATAAAGTTCTGACATTGACAGGGGGGTGTGTTTGGGCAAGAGTATTCTCTGTTTCATTTACTTTTAATCAAGGCTTTAATTTTAGGAGGGGGAATTTAATTGCTTATTCTATAATGGTTAAAAATCCAGCCTTTTTAAAAACAGGGACTGTTACACATATTCCTTGCTCTCTCTTCATCCTGTAAAACAAAATGTCAAACTTGGTCATTTAGCTGAAGGTCTTATGACTGAGAATTCTGCTTGTTGTTTCCTTAAGTAAATGCTGGAAATTTTGGTTATTGTCATCATTTAATATTTTATCATGGTACTTTTTATGTAGACATACACACACACACTTCACTTTTACAACAGAAATCATCTGTTATGTTTGAAAGTCTTTGCAGTTAGCTTTGTAAAGACTATGCTAGGAGGAGATGAAAAAGCAGAATATATCCTCCCTTTTTAAAAGCCAATGAAACACACTACAGTCTCCCAACACTATAAATAAATATTTTTTATAAAATTCTCCAGTGCTCAACTTTGAATTATAATTTCTAGAGATTGTAGATGATTATTTATACGTCCTTGGAGCAGACTTTTGATGGATTAATTCCTATAATCTATCATTTTCTTTTCTCCCCATCTGTGTAATGCATCATTTTTATACTTGATTGCAGAATTTCTGATGCTACATTTTACAGAATGTATAGTTTTGCGGCCATCTGCTCTAACACATGATCATGTGTACCAATATTACCTTTTTCTCAAGAAACTCAAACTTCTTTTAACAAAATTTGACATTTTCACTACGGCAATCTTTCATATTTATAAGCTCTTCACTGTGATGTTTCAAAAAATTGGAAGTGAATTTTGCATTTCCATTCTTATGAAAATGGATTATCATGTTTTATCTGGGGGAATCATGGTTCCTTTCTCTTGGCAAGGGATATTTGGAAATATAAGTGAATGCATTTAGAAACAACTACGCATTACAGAGCTTGTTTTGTGACCTTTTTGATGAAGGCAATATCATTTGCTCCTTTGGTGTCTCATAAAAAAAACCTTAGATCATAGAAGAATATAAAGCAATCAGTAAGGAAGAGCATTTCTGCTAATCAGCATGTGAGTAAGTTTCCCTAAACTGTGTATTTCATAACAGAAGGAAAGGAAAGGGAAGAAGTAAGCTGGGGTGTTTCCACCTGCCTCCCCTAGTCTTGGGGATCCAGGGTTTGGGGGGCTTCTAAGGAGGAGGGTGGTGAGGGGAGGAAAGGCATAACAGATAGGATGAATTTTGGCTCAAATTGGTTTTAACCCGGGTGGACTTTTCATCCCACTTGTCACCTGCCTGGGTGACTCCCGGGCAGAAGGGCTCAGCCCCGCCTTCTGTTTTGTTCTGGCGCCCCCTCCTCTGGGAGCCTGTGTCCCCACCCCGGGGCAGTGGTGTTTGTAGGAGCACAGAAAGAAGAAAGGAGCTCTCCCTTCCTGCATCTCCTGGGATCAAGAGAGTATTCCTAGGAGTGCTTCGTGCTTCAGTGACCAGGACTGACCTGTAGGTTGGATAAAGGCCGTACAGATACAAATGCCTAACACAAGGCTGAGCATCCCCTCCGTGACCTGGGGTTTCAGTGGTCAAGGAGGTCACTGCCTGCAGCTTAGACTTGCGCAAGCACATGCCTCACCTTCTGTTGTTTCCTTCCCCAGAACCTTCTCTGCAGCCTCAGGACACACCTCAGTCAACGAGGGGCTCCCATGAAAGGACGCTTCTGGGAAGTTTCTGCGTCCTTCTCAGCAGTCCTGCAGGACGGAGCTTCACAGTCACAGGAGACACCTCCTGATGGCAGGTTGCCTCCTTCCACACCTCATCCCCTCACCCCTCCCACACGACGCTGTGCAATCATCTCTCAAATAAACCACTGATCCACGCCCTTGTCTCAGGCTCTCTAAGGGGAGCTCAAGCTAAAATGCCAGCTGTCCTTTCTCAACCAGGGCAGCGCACTGGCGGTGCAGAATGCAGTCCAAAATGAAGCCTGGCACCGGCACGTTTCTGAGACTTTGAAGCACTCACTGGGTGTCCTTGTGCTCAGAGAGCTAGGGTGACCGTGTGTAGCCCCTGCAGGGGTGCTGCCTACATCTACAGGCTACTGACAGCCCCTTAGGGTTATGCAATGCACGGTCTGTACACTGGATGCAGAGAGGGACCAGGGAGGGGATGGTGTAGACATCCCTCCTCAGGAGCATCTGGATGCCTGGGGCATCTCTGAGAACCCTTTCCCCTCCCGGATTCTCAGTTACATGAAGCCACCAACAGGTGTCTGTCACTCTCAGTGAAGCTCAGAGAGGCTTTTGGTTTGGATGATTCATTTAATCAAATTTGCTGTGGATCATAGCTTACTGGAGTAAAACAAGTTGGTGTTTATGTTAACATTAGAAAAATTGCATTTTTTAATTATTTTTCTGAGATAGGATCAGAGTGCTGTGGGGGGACCTGTGGCCTATTGAATTTGCAATTGAATAATTGAATAAATTTAATTAAATTAATTGCAGCATTTAGTGAGCTGCTGTTCTATATGGTATATGTGTGTTCAGTCGCTTCAGTCATGTCTGACTCTGTGCGACCCCATGGACTGTAGCCCACCAGGCTCCTCTGTTCATGGGATTTCCCAGGCAAGAACAATGGAGTGGGTTGCCATTTCTATATCCAGTGGGTCTTCCTGATCCAAGGATCGATTGAACTTGGGCGTAATGCCTCGGCAGACAGATTCTTTACCACTTAGCCATAAGGGAAGCCCTTATAATTACTTATAATAATATAAAATTCATATTCTTTATGAGTTTCTCTTCAATTAAATTTCCTTGCAATGGATATTTCCCTGATGTTCCTATCATTGTTGGATGAATGTTATTGCTGTTCAGTCACTAAGTCATGTCCAACTCTTTGCGATCCCATGGACTGCAGCACACAAGGCTTTTCTGTCCTTTACCATCTCCTGGAATTTGCTCAAAGTCATGTCCATTGCTTTAGCATCTGTCCTTCCAATGAATATTCAGGGTTTATTTCCTTTAGGATTGACTGGTTTGATCTCCTTGCTGTCCACATTATTCTCAAGAGTCTTCTCCAACACCATAGTTCAAAAGGATCAATTATTTGGCTCTCAGCCTTCTTTATGGTCCAACTCTCCCATCCATATATGACTACTGGAAAAACCACAGCTTTGACTATACAGACCTTTGTCAGCAAAGTGATGTCTCTGCTTATTAATATACAATCTAGGTTGATCATAACTTTTCTTCCAAGGAGCAAGCATCTTTTAATTTCATGGCTGCAGTCACCACCCACAGTAATTTTGGAGTCCAATAAAATAAAGACTGCCAGTGTTCCCGTTGTTTTCCCATCTATTTGCCATGAAGTGATGAAACCAGATGCCATGATCTTAGTTTTCTGAATGTTGAGTTTTAAGCTTTTTCACTCTTTTCTATCACTTTCATTGAGAGGCTCTTTAGTTCCTCTTTGCTTTCTGCTATTAGAGTGGTATCATCTGCATATCTGAGGCTGTTGATATTTCTCTTTGTGTGCTTAGTCAGTCAGTCGTGTCCAACTCTTTGTGACCCCATGGACTGTAGTCCACAGACTCTTTTGTTCATGGGGATTCTCCAGGCAAGAACACTGGCGTGGGTTGCCATGCCCTCCTCCAGGGGATCTTTCCAAGCCAGGGATTGAACTCAGGTCTCCTGAATTGCAGGCAGATTCTTTACTGTCTGAGCCACCAGGGAAGCCTGATATTTCTCCCACCAATCTTGATTCCAGTGTCATCCATTCTGGCATTTCACATGATGTACTCTGCATATAAGTTAAATAAGCAGGATAACAATATACAGCCTTGATGCACTCCTTCCCCAATTTGGAACCAGTCTGTTGTTCCTTGTCTGGTTTGAACTATTGCTCTTGACTTGTATACATGTTTCTCAGGAGGCAGGTAAGGTGATCTGTTATCTCCATCTCTTTCAGAATTTTCCACAGTTTGTTGTGATCCACACAGTTAAGGGTTTAGCGTAATCAATGAAGCAGAAGTAGATGTTTTTCTGGAATTCTCTTGCTTTTTCTAGGATCCAACTAAGGCCTTTAGACATTCTTTTTTTCCTCTACATCCTTGTATATTAAGGAAGAATAAAGTTCTCTTCTAGTTAAGAAAGAATAGTGTCTGGATAGAAGTTTTGAAGCAAGGTTATAAAAAGACAAAACAAAATTAAAGATACATTTGATTGAAATGATTTAAACTTAGGAAGTCTAAGCAAACGTGCATGCAGATCTAAAATAAGCAAAATCTACTAACTACTCAGTAAATATTAACATGGGTACAAGGAATATTCTAGGAAGAAATTGGGATTGATTTTTAGAATTATTATTATTATTATTATTTTGTCAAAAATGCTGACAGAGGTCTTGGCATTTGACTCCAAATATCCCTTTGTAATTCCTCTCACTGTAAGTAGAATAAGAAATAGAAGACAACTGACTCATCGCCATTTAAAAGGTGTAAGATGCTTAGACTCTGTGACATTAATTTCAACTTCAATAAAAGAAGGGGTAAGGAGGGAAAAGCATCATTTTTCTTGAAAATGTTCATAAAAGTCTTGGCTTTCAATAAAAATAAGGGAGCTGAGCCACATTTTCCCCTCAGACCACAGAAACCGCAGGGCGCTAGTACCTTCTTATCGCCCCCAGCAGGCCATTTCTGAAATCATGAGACAGTTTTTTATAGGTAAAAAAGAAAGTCTAAATGAAACAAAGCACAAACTCCAAAATAACTGCAAGGTGCATGTATCATGGAGATTTCAGGTACTTTTAGTGTCTCTTAGACTGCATTTCAAGCTCTTTAAACATTGCCTCACTGTTTTTCCTCTTCCTCCTTCAAGTTCTTTTTTTTTGTTTGTTTTTTGCCTTCATGCCATCATTCTACAGCAGTCCTCTGACATAAGCCTTGGAAGGGTCTGTTAAAATGACACCCTCTGAAGTTGTAGGACATCTAACACGGAGGTCAGAAGGGAAATAGAAATTGCTAGATTAGCTCTATCCCTTTGTGTCAGGGTTTTCACTCAAAACTCGGACCTAGATGAGACTGCTCAGAAGCAGAGCCCTTACAAGCCCCCAAATCTGGTCTCTCTACAACTGCGAGGGAGCACTTTCTCTCAGACATCTTCTCTGCCTACCCCAAAGGTCATGTGCTCCTGGGAGAGTCAGATCAGATCAGTCACTCAGTCATGTCCAACTCTTTGCGACCCCATGAATCGCAGCATGCCAGGCTTCCCTATCCATCACCAACTACCGGAGTTCACCCAGACTCACGTCCATCGAGTCAGTGATGCCATCCAGCCATCTCATCCTCTGTTGTCCCCTTCTCCTCCTGCCCCCAATCCCTCCCAGCATCAGAGTCTTTTCCAATGAGTCAACTCTTCGCATGAGGTGGCCAAAGTACTGGAGTTTCAGCTTTAGCATCATTCCTTCCAAAGAAATCCCAGGGCTGATCTTCAGAATGGACTGGCTGGATCTCCTTGCAGTCCAAGGGACTCTCAAGAGTCTTCTCCAACACCACAGTTCAAAAGCATCAATTCTTCGGCACTCAGCCTTCTTCACAGTCCAACTCTCACATCCATACATGACCACAGGAAAAACCATAGCCTTGACTAGACGAACCTTTGTTGGCAAAGTAATGTCTCTGCTTTTGAATATGCTATCTAGGTTGGTCATAACTTTCCTTCCAAGGAGTAAGCATCTTTTAATTTCATGGCTGCAGTCACCATCTGTAGTGATTTTGGAGCCCAGAAAAATAAAATCTGACACTCTTTCCACTGTTTCCCCATCTATTTGCCATGAAGTGGTGGGACCGGATGCCATGATCTTCATTTTCTGAATGTTGAGCTTTAAGCCAACTTTTTCACTCTCCACTTTCACTTTCATCAAGAGGCTTTTTAGTTCCTCTTCACTTTCTGCCATAAGGGTGGTGTCATCTGCATATCTGAGGTTATTGATATTTCTCCCCGCAATCTTGATTCCAGCTTGTGTTTCTTCCAGCCCAGCATTTCTCATGATGTACTCTGCATATAAGTTAAATAGTGGTCTCATGTTATTCTTGATCATAAAAGATAGGGGGTGCTATGCTAAGTCGTTCCAGTCGTGTCCGACTCTGTGTGACCCCATAGACAGCAGCCCAGCAGGCTCCCCCGTCCCTGGGATTCTCCAGGCAAGAACACTGGAGTGGGTTGCCATGTCCTTCTCCAGTGCATGAAGGTGAAAAGTGAAAGTGAAGTCGCTCAGTCATGTCTGACTCTTCACGACCCCATGGACTGCAGCCCACCAGGCTCCTTTGTCCATGGGATTTTCCAGGCAAGAGTACTGGAGTGGGGTGCAATTGCCTTCTCTGAAAAAATAGGGGGTATGGAAAGTTAATTCTTTTGGAGACCTTGGCTCTTCTCCTTTTAGGGTTTTTATTTGTTTCAATAGGAAATATCTACACATTGGATAAGTTCTTGGGATTTCAGTCCTGAAGCCTTCCACACACGTATACCAATTTTTTGAATTTTACAGGATCTGTTGGGTGTCTAGTGTTTTAAAGCACTGAAAGTCACAGGTGTGTTTCAGGATGCATTAAAAATTAAAATCCTAATTTTTATATATGTTGGTTTATTCTCATTTTGCATTTAAAAGTGATTCTTGTTTCTCCATAAGTGATCCATTTTCTATAATCTTGAGCCCAGCTAAAGACATATTTGTTTTTACAATTCCATGTGAATTAGATTTGTCAACAATACAATTGCTTTTTTCCCTATTTCTTTATGCTATAAACTGTATTTGTTTCTTAATATTCATCACATTTGTTAACTAGATTTTCATTTTTCTTCCATTAATTAAATCAATTGTAAATGCTACTTCTGTAAACAAGTAACATTTTAAATATATAAGCTCTGCAACCAAGCTCACCCTCCCTATTTTCCCTGAAGACAGCTTTATATAGAGTTGTGCGTGCATCCCCAGGGTACACCTGTACCCTGAGTAATGGAGCCTGGTTCTCACTTCATGTCCTGTTGTTCAGCCTGAGAAAGTTCTCGGCAGGTTAATTGCATGGAGTGTACCCTGATTCCCAAGGCAGTGCAGCAAGGTGGGAGAGCGCTTGCCTGACCTGCTGACATTTTAGAGGGTTCAAAACTTTCAACCAGTCTTAAGATGTCCAAGGTTCTGAATGGCAGGGAGACAACTCAATCCATGAACAGACTTCCACTTATCAACTGGGATGAAACAAGGAAGAACCTGGTACAGGACTGTCTCGTGGAATTGCTTCACCAATAACCAAACCTGATTTGTCTTGTGTTAGGAAAAAGGAAAGACATCCTTTTTTGGTACCTGGGGAACATGATGAAGAAAGGAAGGGCTGAGTCATTTTACCTTATTTATCAGTTGTATTATGTGCCTTGTAATATGGATTTCCCTGGTGGCTCAGACGGTAACGTGTCTGCCTACAATGTGGGAGACCCAGGTTCAATCCCTGGGTCTAGAAGATACCCTGGAGAAGGAAATGGCAACCCACTCCAGTATTCTTGTCTGGAAAATCCAATGGACGAGGAGCCCGGTAGGCTACAATCCATGGGGTCGCAAAGAGTCGGACATGACTGAGAGACTTCACTTTCACTTTCACCTTGAAAAGGTATCAGTAAATCTGTAGTTCTTGCACTTTGGGGTATTAATCAAACATTAAATATCTGGTTGCAATATTTTTGTAACAGGCTTCCTCAATAAAGCGTCCTTTGAAGTGCTGATAATATTACTTTAAATAGCATTAATGCAATTTAATTAGATGATCATTATAAGCCATTTGCTTTTCCATTAATCCAAACAAAGTATATCCCAATAGAGCAGAATAAGAATATTAAAAACAATGAAATTTATCTACTATCATTCTCAGCAATAACCATAAACCATAATACACTTTAAATGTACAGGAAAAAATGGAAGTTTAAAACCACGATTTTGTGAGGTTGAAACCAAACGTTCTAACTTTATACAAAAGAATGTTAGTTGCTCAGTCATGTCCGACTCTCTGCAATCCCATGGACTGTAACCCCCCAGGCTCCTCTGTCCTTGGAATTTTCCAGGCAAGAATACTGGAGTGGGTTGCCATTGCTTTCTCCAGGGGATCTTCCCGACCCAGGGATTGAACCTGAGTCTCCTGCACCGCAGGCGGTTTCTTTACCGCTTGAGTGACCAGGGAAGCCCTGGAACCAACGGGCAAATCCAAGCCTGAGCTTAAGTATCATCACAATGAACTGGGACACACAGGGAAAACAATGTCCCGATTTTGTTATTACTGCAACTTAATTCAGGGCATCTTCAGTGAGAACATTAGGTGGTTATAAAATATAACAAAAATGGTTCCAAAATGCAGTGTATGCAATTTATTTCCTTTTAGCTGCCTTATTTCATCTGACTATATTTTAAACCTGGGACTTGATTAGGCCCTACACGGAAGTGTAGGTTTTTAGGACCTGTCTAGTTGAATTCTAAGGAGTGGAATTCATTTTCTAGCCAACTCAGTTTTTGAATGCACAGGGAATACAGAGGAGAGACTTGGAGCAGAGGTGATGGATGAGGACGAGCTCAACACAGCAAACGCACCACTGCAGTCCACGGGTGCTGTCTACTGAGGTTTGAATCAGCAGAAGGCAAAGGAGAAGAGGGGGATTCAGCGCAACAGAAAAGGATGCTGTAGACAAGCTCAGCTAGATCCAGATGTCAAACACCAGGAACAGCAGCCCAAGCTTGGAAGGGGAGGGTGGGGATGCCTGGAGCAGACAGGTCACTTTGCTCGGGCTTCTGTCCTGCACACACTATCTCATCAGGGAGGTTGATCCCACAGGTGGGGCCACAGGAAGACCTGCAGCCCATGGGTGCAGCCTCCATTTCCGGGGGAGGGGGAAGCCGTGAGATCACTCGCTCAAAACTGGCTCAAAATCCAACCTGGCTCTCTCTCTTTGCTCCCAGATTCACATGTTCCCGTGTGTCTGACAGTTGCATGAGAAACAAAGGAAGGGGGACCCTGGAACTGGATAGACCATGTCATCTTAGTTGCTGAGTGGTTATTGAAGTAGCTGGTTTTAAAGTCGGGAAGGAAAACTGAAAATGATGTTTTAAAATGCATTGTAAATAATTCAGAAGAATTGCACTGCATACAGTTTAAAAAGTTTAATCATGGAAAAAGTTAGAGGATGTAAACCACATTGTTTTAATTGAAATATATTTAGAGACAATCCCCCCAGACAATAGAAATTATATTAATTCTCCTGCAATTACATACACTTTTAATATAATGTGAGATAAAATATCTTTGAACAAAAATTCACCCAAACATATATATACAATCATTACCTTAAAACTTTTCAACATTAGTGCAAATCAGCAGTTCTTTTGATAGCATTCATATAGGTAAGTAGTGTTGTCATAGTCAAGACTAGACAAAACGAAATTTAAAATTAAGGGACTATTTAAATTCAGATTTCTAACTATTTATTTTCAAACTGAAAATTATTCAAACGACAAAATTAAGGAGTTCAAATTACATGTATCTGTATGTTGATATCATAACATAAGTGATCTTAAAAGCTATATTGATATTTTGTAAAAATAACCCAGTAGTGACAGCTATATAAATTTGGTGAATATTACATTTTTTTTCTTTAATGTTTGCATTTAGAATATTTTAGAACTTACAAATATTCTCTCAGTTGAAAGGTTTTATCACAATCTATTTTATTCTTATATTAAAAAAGTTTGATTTGAAGAATTTTAAATATTGAGATGTCTATTAAATCGGAGTCTAAACCTTCATGAAATCTATTTAATGCATGTAGAAATTATTTTTATACATATGAATCACACATGCATGTCTATAGAATTTAGGCCCTCATTAATATAATAAATCTACTGACATTAATTTCCATTTTTTACTTTATATATTCCTTCAGAAATATGCAAGTCTATACCTGTACAGTTAAAGCTCCTAGTATAAACATAATTGAAACTTATAATTATTAAAATAATTTCAAACAAAAGATTCTTTTGAGATATAATGTGTACATCACATTTATTTACTTCCTTTTTGGAAAGCTAACAATGACACAGTTTTAATTACTTTGTATATGATATGATACAGCAAAGCTGTCTTATAATTTAAACTAAATAATCACAAAATGTATTGAGATAGTTACAACCCTAAAATAAACATGAAAAATGCTACGATACAATTTGTAAAAGAAAGGGTGTAAATAGTTGCACATTATGCAACTACGCAACATTTAAATAAGGTATTGGTAATTGAATAAAATGCCAGCAAATGGGAAAAAAAAATAAGTGATGAAGCAAAAGGCACACTTCTCTGTGTTTTCCATAGGACAGCTTGAATCCCACTGCAAAGATGAAAAATATTCACAGCAAATCTGGGCGATGAGATAAGATTATTTTGTATAACCCCCTAATACACAGTTGAAAATACCAACAACCAAAGCTGTCTTGTATTATTTTTGTAAATTAGATGTTTTCTACTGATATCTGCTAGAGGCTTTGTTTGCTGCTGGATATTATTAATTCAAGATCACAACAGGAAATAGCATGCCCTTGAGCATCACTGGATGGAGGAAAGAGCCTTCAGGATAGCTTGGGGGTGTGTTTATTAATATGCTCTGTCTCTGTTTCAGTTGAAATTTCTTTCTCTAAAAAAGAATGAGATACAAATTGGTTTTGCAAGATGAAAAATCAACTTGGCAAGCTAGTTGCACTGACACTTAAGATACATCATTGAATTACTCTGGACTCTATTTATTATAAAAGTTAAACATTTACTCATGTTTTCTTTAAGATTTTCTTTTATTTTTTTTTCTTTTTATATAAATTATAAATGTTCATATGATCAGATCAGATCAGTCGCTCAGTCATGTCCGACTCTTTGCGACCCCATGAATCGCAGAACGCCAGGCCTCCCTGTCCATCACCAACTCCCGGAGTTCACTCAAACTCACGTCCATCGAGTCAGTGATGCCATCCAGCCATCTCATCCTCTGTTGTCCCCTTCTCCTCCTGCCCCCAATCCCTCCCAGCATCAGAGTCTTTTCCAATGAGTCAACTCTTCGCATGAGGTGGCCAAAGGACTGGAGTTTCAGCTTTAGCATCATTCCTTCCAAAGAAATCCCAGGGCTGATCTCCTTCAGAATGGACTGGTGGGATCTCCTTGCAGTAACTAAAAATTTATGTGTAATTCCCCTACTCAAAGTTAGATAGATTGGTCAGTAGTTAGATATGTACCTACATACGTGCATATACACATACATACATGTGTAGGTAGACATGCATTTAGATTTGGATTTGCATATACTTTTTTGAGATTTTTAAATTTAGATATTCACATGACATAAAATTCCCCATTTTGAACCTCACAGTTGAGCAGTTTAGTCATAGTGTTGTACAATCATCATCAGAATGAATTTTAGAATGTTTTCACCACACCAAAAAGAAATCTCCCTTCACTGACTTTTGACAAAAGAGGGTGTGATTTAAAGTAAGTTGCCTGCTTTCTACCCTCTGATGCCTGCTGCACCCCATTTTCTAAGCCTTAGATTCCTGCCCTGAACACTTCATTACATTTGAAGATTGGTCATTCAAGGAGAGACGAGTGATGGGTGATGTCTCTCCATGTGCAAGACAAGTTTGTTCTTTCTGGACTACAGATGAAATCTGAATTATGAAACGATGCTGACACTGTTTTCTTTATGAAAATATAGGCAGACTTTGATTTTGCTCCATTTGTCCAAAAACAACCAGAAAAAGATAAATGTGACATGTGTACATTTTTTTTTTTCTGATATGGCTGGTTGGTCATACCCATGGTTCAACTGCTACATTTATAATCCTCTTCTTCCTTTCTTATAAATACTCTAATATTTTTTTATCTACAAAGGGTGATGAAATTGTGAATTCTCCACCATACCTGGGTGTTTCTATAAAAGCTATAATGCAGGGGAGGGAGTGGATTGTCTGTCTACTGGGGAGACTCAAAGTGATATGCTGGAGCGTGGATGAATGTAGAAAAGCACGTTTCTCCTGAGAAAAAGCAATGTCCATAGCTTCTGTACCCTCCCTATCTGGTAGGAAGAAAGTACATCTCCACTCTCTATAAAGCTCCCTGGAGACCTGAGTGTTTTGTTAAAGAGCAAAGACCAGAATAGACTGATTCAAACAACAAATTCCCTCTCTGACTCTGTTAAAGCACTGAAGGCCTTCTCGACTGGGATTTGTAGATTCAATCTCTACCTGTTTAACAGCACTACTCTTGCCTCTTCTGCCAAAGGTTCTTGTGTAAAATAAGGGGTCAGGAGAGAGAAATATCTGTACTCACCATGTTTACACCAGCTTGTGCTTCTTCCAGTCCAGTGTTTCTCATGATGTACTCTGCACATAAGTTAAATAAGTGGGGGTGACATTATGCATCCTTCACGTACTCCTTTTCCTATTTGGAACCAGTCCATTGTCTCATGTCCAGTTCTAATTGTTGCTTCTTGACCTGCATACAGATTTCTCAGGAGGCAGGTAAGGTGGTCTGGTATTCCCTTTTCTTTAGGAATTTTACACAGTTTATTGTGATCCACACAGTCAAAGTCTTTAGTGTAGTTAATGAAGCAGAAGTAGATGTTTTTCTGGAACTCTTGCTTTTTTTATGATCCAACGAGATATAGTCCATGGGGTGGCAAAAGAGTTGGACACGACTTGGCAAGTGAATAACAAGAGCAGTGCTGTGACTTAACATGGGGCACTAGCTAACAAAACTTCATGTGTTCCTCCCCTACTTATCATTTATTTTGACAATCCTGTTTCATATTTAATAATTAATTATATAAGTTAATATTCATGGTAAGTTGTCAATATACTGCAGTATGTATGCTTGAGTTGTATTCTGAAATAATTTTGGATTTACAGAAGATTCTCAAAGAGAGTAGAGGATTCCTCTATATACGTCCCCCAGCTTTCCCTATGTGAACATCTAATGTAGTACACCACCGTAACTAAGAAGTTAACATTGCCGCAGTACATGGACTTGTACATGCGGCTTCATTTCTGCCTTTTTTACAAAAGATTACATCATGCGACATTTTCATATCAGTATGTAGAGAATATACTTCACTCCTTTTAAAAGCTGCAAAATATGCCTTTATAGAAATAAGCTTAAGTTTATTTAGAGAATCTCTTATTAAAGGAAATTTACTTTATTTTCAAATTTTCATTACTACGGGTTGCAATAGAATCTTTGTATAAGTGACTGTGGGTGCGTGCTAAGTCACTTCAATCATGTCCAACTCTGCAACCCCATGGACTTTGTGACATCAGTCTCCTCTGTCCATAGGATTCTCCAGGCAAAAATACTGGAGTGGGTTGCCATTTCCTCTTCCAAGGAATCTTCCCCACCCAGCAATCAGTCTCATGTCTCTCTCTACGTCTCCTGCATTGGCAGGTGGGTTCTTTACCGTTAGCACCACCAGGGAAGTCCCCAGGTGGGGGAGCATAATTCAGCCGCCTGAGGACCTAAATGAACAAGAAATAAAGACAGGACACATTGGCACTTTCTGCCTGACTCTGTGAGTCAGGACCCTGAACTGGTTCCTGCCCTTGGAACTCCTGATTCTTGGCCTTCAGTTCTTGACTGGAATGTTCATCACTGGTACCCAGAGTTCTCAGACCTTTGGATTCAGACTGAACAACATCACTGTTTTTCCTGAGTCTCTGGCTTACAGATGACAAGTCTTGGGACTTCATGGCCTCCATAATAACATGAGCCAATTCTTTATAATAAATTTATTCATATGTATGTATGTATACATGCACTTTGCTAAATCGCTTCAGCCGTGTCTGACGCTTTGCGACCCCATGAACTGTAGTCTGCCAGACTCCTCTGTCCATGGGATTCTTCAGGCAAGTGTACTGGAGTGGGTTGCCGTGCCCTCCTCCAGGGAGTCTTCCTGACCTAGGTTTGAACCCTTGTCCCTTATATCTCCGGCCCTTGGCAGGTGGGTTCTTTAGCAGTAGCGCCTCCTGGGAAGCCCATGTATATAAATGTGTGTGTGTGTTTATATATATATAATCTCCTATAAGTCATTTCTCTTGAAAATTCTTGTACAAGGCATTAGTAATCTACAACAGGACAGTGCCTATTGACATCCTTTCTAACACTGAGTTTTGGCATGTTTTTTAACTTTCTTCTCTCTGATAGACATATAAAACAGAATCCCCTGCTCTTTTGCCAGGCTCCCTCCTGCAAAGCTGTCTACATAACTGACAAATCAGCAGTGCTCAGTGGCGACAGTTTAAGCTGTTTCAAATGAAAAGCTGCCTGCAGTAATATTTCTTTCTTTTGATGACGTCAGTAGTTGTTTGTGTTCTTAAAATTCCACTCAAATCTTAAAATCAGTGTGTTTTTCTACCAAAATACAAAAGCCTAGCCGATAAAAGATCCAATATGTATTTTTCTTTGTGCAGAATATTTTTTTTTTTTTTACTGTGGCCAAAACTGTGATCACTTTAACCTTTAATCTAAGTTATACATTAAGAAAAAGTGGTTAATTACTTCCATGTTCCAAAAAATATTATTTTTTGAATATAAGTTTCTTAGAGGAAACATATGGAAACTCATAGACATCTTGTTACAACAGGTATCGTGAAATCAAGGACAACAATATCATGAAATCAAGGGTCATAGCTTTCTTTATTTCCCTTTTTATTGCTCTCTGTGATGAAAATAGTTCATGAAGTTCTTGTCTTATTATTTCAAGTTAGAGAGCTCAGACTCTTCTCATTTATATGGTCTCTTGGTTTTTAAAACTGTCAGAATTCAGAGAATGTTGTTAGGTGGAATCTTAAAATTTAAAACTTAATGATTCCTGAGATGATATTTTTGAATGCAATATACATTTAGAGGCAGACCTTACTACTAGAAAAAGGATGTATTTCTACATTCCTGTTTATTTTTTAACAGATCACAGATCCTCATTTTTATTTTGGCCTTACATTAAAAGCATCTAACTATGTTTTATCATTGTCAATGTATTAAGTAAGGCAAGGTCAGTTTTAAAAAACAGTAAGTTCTCACTGTATCGTTGGGAATTGTATGATCTCCTGAAATATCACATTATCTAAGTATCAACTGACTTTTTGGACTTGTTTTACAATGCTGGTAATTGGTGGGTGGAGCCCAGGGCTGCTGGTAAAACCTCTTGCAACACACAAGTAGGGTCCTAGACAAAACAACTGTCTGACTCAAATGTCAGTAGTTCCTGGTTGAGGAAACAGGGTTTTCACAAAACAATACTGAAGATGCTTATGCTACCTTTCATTTACAAACCCACAGACTTTCTTGGAAATAGAGCTTTTCGGCTGTGGGACAAAGCTGCTGCTGCTGCTGCTAAGTCACTTCAGTCGTGTCCGACTCTGTGAGACCCCATAGACGGCAGCCCACCAGGCTCCTGGGATTCTCCAGGCAAGAACACTGGAGTGGGTTGCCATTTCCTTAAATCCCACTGGGCATTCTAGGAAGAAATGTGAAGCAGGAAAAAGGCATTAGCTTCTCCTGTACAAGGAAAACGATAAGGTTTAAAAAGCATGACTCAACATACACAGTGAACATTTCAGGAAGTATTACAGACAATTATCTTAAATATAGATTATGGATCATTATAAGAATTAATGTAAATGTGGTGATTAAATATGAACCCACTTTGTAACCAAGTCGTGTGCTTTCTTATTGGTGAGTTTTAAAAGTTCTTTTTATATTTTGAACACCCATCCTTCATTAGACTTAACTTTTGCAAATATGTTCTGTCAGTCTAAGGCTTGTCTTTCCCTTCTTTTGACAATGTCTCTTGCTGAATAGAAAATTTTAATTTTGATGAAGTCCAGCTTACCAATTCTTTCTTTCATGGATTGTGCCTTTCATTTTGTATCTAAAAATTCATCATCCAACCCAAGGTCACCTAGATTTGCTCCTTCCCCAGAGATGCTGGCTCCAACCTGGAATCACTTTAGGTCACAGCAGGCTGCACACCCATCAGTGCCCATCTTAATAGCAGCCCTGTTTGCTCAGATCTCCACTTCCAGCTGTGTGGGCTCAGTGCCTGTCGGTCAGCCTTCCCATTGTGTACTATTTCCTTGTGCTTTTAATGTATCTAAAGTAAACATGTAGCTGCCCTGAACTTTCATGTCATCTCTCCTGGTCTTAGGAATCATTTTTCCAGGTAATCTAGTTTTAGGGCTGCCCGTGCTTTGAGTGGCTTACGGGTTCTCTGAGCTATGTTGATTTTAGTGCGAGGTTTTACAGAAGGTGAAATTTTTCAAGAATCATATGTGGTGTTATAGCAGAAATATCTGTAATGGTTTTCTTTGTGTGTATGTGTGTGTGTGTGTGCATGCAAGCACACACACACACAAAGGCATTTTTACATACCTACCAGCAGAGGAAAAAGAGCTAGTAAAAAGCATCTTTATGTATATAGATAGCCTCCAAATTCATTTTCATGTTTCCAATCTGTTAAATTTGGTTAACATGATTTACTAAACATTTCCATACTTTTGGATACTATAGTTACTTTTATTTATTTCCTGCCTTAAAGGAAGTACTATGCACCTTCATACAAGGGCTTCCCAGGTGGCTCAGAGGTGAAGAATCCACCTGCCAACACAGGAGATGCGGGTTTAATCCCTAGCTTGGAAAGATCCCCTGGAGGAGGGAAGGGCCACTCACTCCAGTGTTCTTGCTGGGATAATCCCATGGACAAAGAAGCCTGACAGTTATAGTCCTTGGGGTCACAGACTCAGACACAACTGAGAGACTGGGCATGCACACATCTGCATACAAAAACGGTCATTTAATTCAGTTGAGTCATTTTCTTTAGGAATGATTTCAAAAGTAAGCTTCTATATTAAAAGCATGATTTTTTAATGGCTATGAGTATCTATGATCATATACTTTTATAAAAGTTATGTGTCCACACCATCCTTTATGGGCCTGCGCCACCTCCCATACCTTGTACAAATGAAAGCTCAATTTCTGGGCCCAAGGGTAAAAGTAAAGTAGCCAGTCCTCATAGAAAAGAACGTAGGCAACAGTAGACTCAACCAGTCTAAACATGAGAATAATTATTTTAAAGAAACTTATGAGATCAAAAACTTACAAGGTTAAACCTTTAAAAATAAATTCATTTTACTGGGACTCCACATTTACTACTGTAAGACTATTGAATAACTGTAATTATCATTAGAATTGAATTTTACTGTTACCTCTCTAGTAGCTGCTATGGGAACTAGAAACGCAATGATAAACCTGGGAGTTGTAGACATGGATGAGAAGTGACGCTTCTGGACTTCACGGCACTTTGCAAATAATGTGGAAAAGCCACATGTTGAATGCCAGTAATTTTTACATTGATACTATAATAACAACAGTCGTAGTATCTATTAATTTGTATATGTGTGAATTATACTTCTAATTCCCAAATAAGGTCTGTGGTGTCTTACTCCCCAACCCCATGTGAGGATGCACTTACCTGGGGTTGGGGAATAAGGAAATCCATTCCTTTCTTGAAGAACTATATTATTGACATCATTTTACTAGAAATAAGTTATAAAATCTCAAGACAGTAGATCAACAATATAGCTCAGAAACATACCCCAAGTTACTAACAAATGCTTTTTGCAAATCCAACTGGAGGATTTATTGTCTTCAGTTTCCTCCTCTGTGAAACTGGAATGGGAATACCCAACTCACAGAGCTATTGTGAGAAATAAATAAAATTATGAATTAAATGAGAACAATAAAGTTTCTTTGAGATGGAATGCATATAATTATTCTAATTTGTGCCTCAACATAATTACAAATTACTGCATATTATGTACCTTCAGGGGTGTTTGTAAACATTTTGTTTGAAAAATGTTAAATATGTAAATGCCAAGGGCTCATTATTTGATATGGCGCTGTGAGAGGTCACAATGTTTTCCATTAAGCAATGCAAAGCAATTCGACTAAACATCTGAATTAATCCGTAAAGTATGTTCACGACTTGTGTGTTCACGGTAGAGTGGCAGGTACCACTGCAACACACAGAGAAACGCACGTGAACTTGCTGTCTACAGCAGAGGAAGATCACATCATGAAGGTCACCAAACAACGCGGGACAGCAGGGGGCATATTAAGTCAGAAGACCAAGAAGAGGCTGCCACAGGCGTTCTGGGGAGTTCAGAGGACAGAGAGAGGAGCAGGGACTTCCAGGAAAATGGGAGGGTTCAGTCAGCTTTTGTTTTGTTTTGTTTTTTTCTTTTAATTTTATTTAATTTAACTTTACAATATTGTATTGGTTTTCCATATATCAAAATGAATCTGCCACAGGTATACATGTGTTCTCCATCCTGAACCCTCCTCCCTCCTCCCTCCCCATACCATCCCTCTGGGTCGTCCCAGTGCACCAGCCCC
Organism: Bos indicus; assembly: GCF_029378745.1. NCBI lineage: Eukaryota > Metazoa > Chordata > Mammalia > Artiodactyla > Bovidae > Bos > Bos indicus. Next base: position 64,606,806 of record NC_091779.1, on the reverse strand, counting down.
AAGCATCCAGTATCGTGCATCAAACCTGGACTGGTGACTCATTTCATACATGATATTATACATATTTCAATGCCATTCTCCCAAATCATCCCACCTTCTCCCTCTCCCACAGAGTCCAAAAGACTGTTCTATACATCAGTGTCTCTTTTGCTGTCTCACATACAGGGTTATTGTTACCATCTTTCTAAATTCCATATATATGCATTAGTATACTGTATTGGTGTTTTTCTTTCTGGCTTACTTCACTCTGTATAATAGGCTCCAGTTTCATCCATCTCATTAGAACTGATTCAAATGTATTCTTTTTAATGGCTGAGTAATACTCCATTGTGTATATGTACCACTGCTTTCTTATCCATTCATCTGCTGATGGACATCTAGGTTGCTTCCATGTCCTGGCTATTATAAACAGTGTTGCGATGAACATTGGAGTACACGTGTCTCTTTCCCTTCTGGTTTCCTCAGTGTGTATGCCCAGCAGTGGGATTGCTGGATCATAAGGCAGTTCTATTTCCAGTTTTTTAAGGAATCTCCACACTGTTCTCCATAGTGGCTGTACTAGTTTGCATTCCCACCAACAGTGTAAGAGGGTTCCCTTTTCTCCACACCCTCTCCAGCATTTATTGTTTGTAGACTTTTGGATCGCAGCCATTCTGACTAGGGTGAAATGGTACCTCATAGTGGTTTTGATTTGCATTTCTCTGATAATGAGTGATGTTGAACATCTTTTCATGTGTTTGTTAGCCATCTGTATGTCTTCTTTGGAGAAATGTCTATTTAGTTCTTTGGTCCATTTTTTGATTGGGTCATTTATTTTTCTGGAATTGAGCTGTAGGAGTTGCTTGTATATTTTTGAGATTAGTTGTTTGTCTGTTGCTTCATTTGCTATTATTTTCTCCCATTCTGAAGGCTGCCTTTTCACCTTGAATACACCACATTAACAAATTGAAAAATAAAAACCATATGACTATCTCAATAGATGCAGAGAAAGCCTTTGACAAAATTCAACATCCATTTATGATAAAAACTCTCCAGAAAGCAGGAATAGAAGGAACATACCTCAACATAATAAAAGCTATATATGACAAACCCACAGCAAACATTATCCTCAATGGTGAAGAATTGAAAGCATTTCCTCTAAAGTCAGGAACAAGACAAGGGTGCCCACTTTCACCATTACTATTCAACATAGTTTTGGAAGTTTTGGCCACAGCAATCAGAGCAGAAAAAGAAATAAAAGGAATCCAAATTGGAAAAGAAGAAGTAAAACTCTCACTGTTTGCAGATGACATGATCCTCTACACAGAAAACCCTAAAGACTCCACCAGAAAATTACTAGAACTAATCAATGAATATAGTAAAGTTGCAGGATATAAAATCAACACACAGAAATCCCTTGCATTCCTATACACTAATAATGAGAAAACAGAAAGAGAAATTAAGGAAACAATTCCATTCACCATTGCAACGAAAAGAATAAAATACTTAGGAATATATCTACCTAAAGAAACTAAAGACCTATATATAGAAAACTATAAAACACTGGTGAAAGAAATCAAAGAGGACACTAATAGATGGAGAAATATACCATGTTCGTGGATTGGAAGAATCAATATAGTGAAAATGAGTATACTACCCAAAGCAATTTATAGATTCAATGCAATCCCTATCAAGCTACCAACGGTATTCTTCACAGAGCTAGAACAAATAATTTCACAATTTGTATGGAAATACAAAAAACCTCGAAAAGCCAAAGCTATCTTGAGAAAGAAGAATGGAACTGGAGGAATCAACCTGCCTGACTTCAGGCTCTACTTCAAAGCCACAGTCATCAAGACAGTATGGTACTGGCACAAAGACAGAAATATAGATCAATGGAACAAAATAGAAAGCCCAGAGATAAATCCATGCACATATGGACACATTATCTTTGACAAAGGAGGCAAGAATATACAATGGATTAAAGACAATGTCTTTAACAAGTGGTGCTGGGAAAACTGGTCAACCACTTGTAAAAGAATGAAACTAGAACACTTTCTAACACCATACACAAAAATAAACTCAAAATGGATTAAAGATCTAAATGTAAGACCAGAAACTATAAAACTCCTAGAGGAGAACATAGGCAAAACACTCTCCGACATATATCACAGCAGGATCCTCTATGACCCACCTTCCAGAATATTGGAAATAAAAGCAAAAATAAACAAATGGGACCTAATTAAACTTAAAAGCTTCAGTCAGCTTTTGAATGAGGTTGCAGCTTAGCTGAGCATGGGGATCATCTCTGGCATTAGAAAGACAGGTCACTTATGCACAGCATGGATTAGGGAAGGTGAACGGAGCTACATAGGTACTCTGCGTATAGGTGCTCTGCCTCAAGGTATAAAGAGGCATCATGATGTGAAAAAAAATATATATGCTGAGGGCATATCTTAACAACAAGATAAACCTTGGCTATGGTGTTTAAGATATATTGGACAGGCCACAGTTACAGGCATTAAAGCCTATTGGAAGATTAATGCACAACTCCTATACATATAAATGGTTTAACTATGATTGTCATTATTTTAAATAAGGGCACATAGCCAATAAATACATGTATATTAACTCTAAAATATCTATTTATACTCATTATGTATATCTTGCTAAAGACACTCTAATTCATATCATGTGCTATGAGATTAGATTATGTTAATAAGAGTGTTTTAATTAATGACTTATTCTTTTTTAATACAAATTTATTTATTTTAATTGGAAGCTAATTACTTTACAATATTGTAGTGGTTTTGCCATCCACTGACATTATTCTAATACACTGAAAAGTTTTCATTATTGATCTATCATACATCAAATTGAAATGCAAATGATATTTTTCACATTTTAATTTTCTTTTAAAATAAATCTTATTTAGTGGATTGCAAGGAGCACAAGCCAGTCAATCCTAAAGAAAATAAACTCTGAATATTCATTGGAAGGACTGATGCTGAAGCACCAATACTTTGGCCAACTGATGTGAAGAGAAGACCAACTCATTGAAGAAGAACTTGATGCTGGGAAAGATTGAAGGCAAAAGGAAAAGGAGGTGAAAGAGGATGAGATGGTTAGATAGCATCACCGACTCAGTGGACATGAATTTTAGTAAACTCTGGGAGATCGTGGAGGACAGGGGAGCCTGGTGTGCTGCAGTCCACAGGGTTGTAAAAAGTAGGACATGACTCTAACTAAACACAACTGTTAGTATTGCTACTCAATATGTTGAAATATTAATACATGGTTAACACTGATATTCCTAAAAATATGTCTTAAAACTGATTGAGTCTGATGTAAAATGTACAATGATGTCTTTCGGGGAAAATGAATAGTAAGACATTTCAGATATGCAGATGATACCACTCTAATGTCAGAGAGTGAAGAGGAACTAAAGAACCTCTTAATGAGGGTGAAAGAAGAGAGGGAAAAAAGCTGGCTTAAACTAAAAGAAAAATAAGATCAGGGCATCTGGTCTCATAACTTCATGGCAAATAGAAGGGGGAAAAGTTGAAGCAGGGACAGATTTTATTTTCTTGGGCTCCAAAATCACTATAGACAGTGACTGCAGCCAGGAAATTAAAATACACTTGCTTCTTGGAAAGAAAGCAATGAAAAACCTAGAGAGCATATAAAAAGATTTTGATATTTGGCAAAACTAATACAATTATGTAAAGTTTAAAAATAAAATAAAATTGGAAGAATAAAAAAAAAAAAAAAAATAGATCAACAGGATCAATAGCCAACAGGAATTTGCTGTATGTCTCAGGAAACTCAAAGAGGGGCTCTGAATCAACCTAGAGGGGTGGAATGGGGAGATATATATATATCTCCCTATATATATATACACCTATGGCTGATTCATGTTGAGGTTTGACAGAAAACAGCAAAATTCTGTAAAGCAATTATCCTTCAATACAAAATAAATTAATTTTAAAAAGAAAAAAAAAAAAAAAAGATATTAAAGATACCACTTTGCTGACCAAGGTCCGTATAATTAAAGTTATGGTTTTCCAGTAGTCCTGTGTGGATGTGAGAACTGGACCAAAAAGAAGGCTGAGTGCTGAAAAATTTATGCTTTTGCTGGAGAAGACTCTTGAGAGTCCCTTGGACTGTAAGGAGATCAAACCAGTCCATCCTAAAAGAAGTCAACCCTGAATATTCATTGAAAGGATGGACACTGAAGCTGAAGCTCCAATCCTTTGGCCACCTGATGGGAAGAGCCGACTCACTGGAAAAGACCCTGATGCTGGGAATGAGTGAAAACAAAAGTAGAAGGGGGTGGCAGAGGATGAGATGTTTAAATAGCATCTCCAACACAATGGATATGAGTTTGAGCAAACTCGGAGAGATTGTGAAGGACAGGGGAGACTGGCATGCTGCAGTCCACAGGATTGCAAAGAGTTGGGCAGGACTGAATGACTAAAGAACATCAGCAATAGCAAATAGTAAGATAAAGGCAGCAAAGGAATAGAGGACATTTTTACTCCCCTCCAAATGTACTTTCTGTAATCTAGTAATTATAATTAATGCATATTAGTTTTAGTTTCCTATATGGTGTGGACAATCCAGTTCACTCTTTCATGAACAGGACCCTCAGCTGTTTATCTTGGCCCCTAATGGGCCTTAATCATCTCAATTATAATCACAGCTTAAAACAAGCATAAAATCTTTCTAGAAAGGCCAAGCTGCCCCAGGATGAAGCTTTCCAAGGAATGTGGCTTCAACTGTGACCATTGTTATACAGGGACCAAAAGTAGACAATGACGGCACAGGGAGGAAGAATGGCCCAGTGTGAGCCCTTCACAGCTCGGGGAGGCTGAGGAAATTGCTGGGAGTGGTGATCAGAAAGCTCTGTGTCCATGGGCCCAGGAGGAACATAAAAGAATCACTTTCAGCTCTTAATTCAGGGAAAAGCCTTCATTTTTGGTATCCTGCATTCTCTGTTATACAAAATGGAGGAAATTGTAGGCTCCTCCAAAGTCCACCATCTCACTGTCTCTTCTCCTCCCTGGCTGATCAAGGATAAAAATTAAGACACAATTATTCCCTTACCCATCTCACGTATCATCAAGAGAAACCCTTCTATGAACAAGCACTTAATGGGCAGGATCCAAAGACATGCAGGAGTCCACAGTTACATTGGAAGAGAGCACACGGTGTCAAGTAAGAGAGCTGAATTTTACACGGAGTTTGATATGCATCCAAGCATATATCAGCAGGATTCTGTTGAATTTTGACAGTTAAAAGAAAGTGACAAATACACAAATACCCAACAAATTGTACACGTCTGTACGCAAACATTCAAACATAAAGCATTCACTGTTCTAGAGTGAATGTTGACTACTCAGGAAAATGGCACTCATTTTTTGATCACTATACACAATAAAAATTGCACTTACCATGACAATCAGTACACACACATTCACAGAGACAGAAGTCTCAAGGACAGCTGTTACCATCATATTTTCTATTCTATTTATTCTCTGCTATTCAGTTTTACTATTTCATACCATACTTTAAAACATTTTCAAACTCTTTAGTTACTGATCATGAGTCTCAACCTTGTCTTTGGAAATTACTGAATTAACGAAGCTCTTAAGTATATAAATCATTTAGTTGGATTCTGCTATGTAGAGATGAGAATTTATGAACATTTTGCCCTCCTGGTTCACCAGTCACAATCTGCCATGCGTCTACAGCACTTGGAAAGCAAGCACTTCACTTCTCGGCCCTTTGGCTAAGATCGAGTGTAGGAAGCAAGCACAGAAACTCACATGAAGTACAACCAGTGTGGCAAGAGTTCAAGAATAGCTGGAGAATCTGCTTTCAATTTGCTTAATGGGTTGTTACTAGTTGCTTCAATTAAGCAGTAGCTCATTAGGGACAAACAAAAGAATGTGTGTGTGTGTGTGTGTGTGTGTGTGTGTGTGTCCATAGTCTTCCTACAAGATGTTGCAAATAAATTTTCTTGGTTTTAATTGTCTATCTTGATAAAATAGATAATAACATTTGCTGGAGGCCTACTTCCTATAGAGCAAATGAAGCTTCAATATCAGGGCCCTTCATAAGCCCTTATAAGGCCCTGGGAGCAGATCTAGCAAATTTCCCTCATTATTTGGTATTAATTAAAATATCTGAAAAAGTAAACTATGGTACTAAAGGCACAGTCCATGAAAGAAATTACTGATTAGCTGGATTTCATTAAAATGAAAACCTTTTGCTCTGAGAAGGTAATTTCAAGAGAATGAGAAGACAAGCCACAGATTGGGAGAAAATACTAGCAAAAGACACGTTGATAAAGGACTGTCATCCAAAATGTACAAAGGATTCTTAAAACTCAACAATAAGAAAACAATCTGATTTAAAAGTTGGAGGGAAAAAACCTCCAGGACACAGAAAAAACATAAATGTCCATTGACAGATGAATGAAAAAAGAAGATATGGTACTGATACACAGTAGAACATTACTCAGCCAAGAGCTAAATAATGCCATTTGCAGCAACATGGGTAGATCCAGAGGCTGTCATACTGGGTCAAATAAGTCATAAAGAGAAAGACAAGTATCACATGACAGAATATGATATCACTTATATGTGGAATCTGAAAACTTGCACAAAGTCATGTATTTACAAACAGAAATAGAGTCACAGATATAGAAAACAAACATACGGTTACCAGGGAGAAGGGGGCAAGGGATAAACTGGGCAATTGAGACTGATATATCCACATTACTATATATAAAATAGATTACTAGTAAGAACCTACTGCATGGCACAGGGATTTCTGGTCAATACTCTGCAATGGTCTATATGGGAAAAGAATCTGCAAAAGAGGGGATATGTGTATATGTGTAACTGAGTCACTTGGCTGTACACCTGAAATTAACACAACAATGTAAATCAACTGTACTCCAAGAAAAATTGATTTAAAAAGCAGAAAAAAATGGGGGGGGGGAGACCTGAACAGACACCTCACCAAAGCAGATACCCAGATGGCAAGATCACAGATGTTTACAGGTGTGTCATTCAGTTCAGTCGCTCAGTTGTGTCCGACTCTTTGGGACCCCATGAATCCCAGCACGCCAGGCCTCCCTGTCCATTACCAACTCCTGGAGTTCACTCAGACTCACATCCATCAAGTTAGTGATGCCATCCAGCCATCTCATCCTCTGTCGTCCCCTTCTCCTCCTGCCTTCAATCTTTCCCAGCATCAGAGTCTTTTCAAATGAGTCAGTTCTTCTCATCAGGTGGCCAAAGGATTGGAGTTTCAGCTTCAGCATCAGTCCTTCCAATGAATATTCAGGACTGATTTCCTTTAGGATGGACTGGCTGGATCTCATTGCAGTCCAAGGGACTCTCAAGAGTCTTCTTCAACACCACAGTTCAAAAGCATCAATTCTTCATCACTCAGCTTTCTTCACAGTCCAACTCTCATATCCATACATGACCACTGGAAAAACCATAGCCTTGACTAGACGGACCTTTGGGATTTACAAATTAGACCAATGAGATGCCACTACATCTATCAGAAGGAACAGAATCTAAAGTTCCCAACAGCACCAAACACTGCTGAGAACGTGAAGCAACAGGAAGTCTCACATGTGGCTGGTGGGGACGCACTTCGTAAGATGGTTTTGTCACTGAACATCCTTTACCATGTGGTGGTTTAGTCACAAAGTCATGTCCAACTCTTGTGGCCCCATGGACTGTAGCCTGCCAGGCTCCTCTGTCCATGGGATTTTCCAGGCAAGAATACTGGTGTGGATTGCCACTTCCTTCTCCAGGGGATCTTCCCCACCCAGGGATCAAACCCAGGTCTCCTGCATAGAAGGCAGATTCTTTACCAACTGAGCCATGAGGGAAGCCCTCCTTTATCATATGACCCAGAAATTGCATTTCCTACTATTTGTCCAAATGAGTTGAAAACTTATGTACACATAAAAGCTTGCACACATATGCTTCAGTTCAGTCCAGTCGCTCAGTCATATCTGACTCTTTGTGACCCCATGAATTGTAGCACACCAGGCCTCCCTGTCCATCACCAACTCCTGGACCTTAGAGCAACTTTATTCATAATTTCCAGAACTTGAAAGCAACCAAGATGTCCTTCATGAGGTGAATGGATAAATGAAATGTGGTGCATCCAGACAGTGAAATATTGTTCCCTGCTAAAAAGAAATGTGCTATCAAGCTATTAAAAGACATGGAAGAAACTTAAATGATTATCATTAAGTGAGAGATGCCAATCTGAAAAGGCTATATCATGTATGATTCTAACTCTAAGACATTCTTGGAAAAGCAAAGCTACAGAGACTGTACAAAGATTAGTGGTTGTGGGAGATGTGGAAAGGGAAGATAAATAAGCAGAGCATGGAGGATTTTTAGGGCAGCAAAAATACTCTATATGATACTATAAAGAACGCGTGTTATTATGCTGTGCTGTGCTTAGTATCAGTCACGTCTGATTCTTTGCGACCACATTGACGGTAGCCTACCAGGCTCCTCTGTCCATGGGAGTCTCCAGGCAAGAATACTGGAGTGGGTTGCCATGCCCTCCTCCAGGGGATCTTCCCAACCCAGGGATCGAATCCAGGTCTCCCGCACTGCAGGCAGATTCTGAGCCACCAGGGAAGCTTGTACATCATTATACTTTTGTCCAAACCCACAGGATGTGCAACATTAAAAGTGAACTTTAATTTACATGATGAACTCAGGGTGATATGTCAACATGGGTTCACGGATTGTAACAAACGTACCACTCTGGTGGAAGGTGTTGGCAGCAGGGGACCATGTACCTTTGTGTAGGGAGGGGCTATATGGGATTGTCTGTAGTTTGCTGTCAATCTAGAGCTTCTCTAAAAAAAAGTCTACTTTTAAGAAACAGCAAATTTCATAAACTCATAAATTATAAACTGCAGTTCTCATGAAATCTAGATAAGTCCCTGCTTATTATAGTACAAACAGTAATATAATGTATGTTTCATTATTTACCAAGTGAGTCAATACATGTCAATGTTCAACCTTCTGCTGCGTTTCAAATGGTTCCTAAGCCACTCACCCAACCCTCCAGGACTTTAGTGATTACCTGTCATCCTGTTGGTACAAATCCTTCTCACTCAGTATCCCCATAATAATGTGATAATATCATCATAGTGTTTTGATGTATTTAATTTCAATTTTTTGCTTTCAATTTTTAGTAATTGTAATGATGGCAAACCCGTAATGTTTTCTAGTTTTTATCAATTCACATAATATCATGAATATTTCTTCATGATCATCATAATGGCATCAAAATAATCCATAGAGTTAATGTACTATTATTTGATTAATAGTAGTAGCTTGTTCCTCAGTCACGTCCGACTCTTTGTGACCTCACGGACTTTAGCCTGCCAGGCTCCTCTGTCCATGGAATTTTCCATCTGGAGTGGGTTGGGTTGCCATTTCCTCCTCTAGGGGATCCCTGACTCAGAGATCAAACCCAGGTCTCCTGCATTGCAGGCAGATTCTTTACCTTCCGAACCATGAGGGAAGCCCAAATTTCTTACTACTGAGAATTCCAGTTGGGAACACTAGTAATTACTCAGTCAAAGCTTTAAAAAAAGTTGGACTGAAGTATAAAGACAATAGGTTAATTTTTAATCTACTCCAGAATATGATTTTAACAATAAATGTGTTTTAGGGTGACATCAACTCTGAGTTAATGTCAAGGCCCTATAAGATATTATGAAACTTTTGTTTATGTCATAATTTCACATTAAAGTTTTGGGGTCAGACCTGCCTCCTCCATCATCACACACCCAGGGCCTGGCTTGATGCCTGGCACATATTAAGTTCAATAAAAACATGATGGATGAATTAACTAAAGAAAGGTCACAATCTTTAGAGACTGAACCAAAGCCAATGCAAACAAAAACCCAAGATATTGAGATTTGAAAATCATTACATTCATTTTGAAGGGAGAAGGTATATTTTGCAATGTGAGTGCATGTCAAAACCGCCTTCTGAATGTTTATGCGGTTCATGCTGAATAACTAATGAGGTGTTGCTTGGGCAATGAGCGACCTTGTGGGGATTCTGCAGGTTCTCTCTCTACACGTATGCTTCTCCCACCATGCAGTCGCTGTCTTTGGAGAATATTAAGTAATAAAAGTGCCAACCTATTAACTCCACCCTTTAAAACTTTGCCCTTTCAGGCAATAATTGCTCTGCAGTTACTTAATTTTCATACTAATTTTCTTAATGAGGTGTTAATTTTGTGATCCAAATGACACTATCAGAGGCCAACTGAATTAACCGTGTCCAGATACATCCTCACACAAATGTGGGAAAAGTCAGTGTTTTTAGTGGTACTATTTTTTCCCACCCAATTTATAAAGGAAGCTTTCAACTGATAAAGGAAAAACCTTGGCGACAAGGCTCTTCCCATTCACTTCTTTACTTCTCTCTCCAACTTGTTAATAACACAGAGACAAGTGTTTTCAAATCATCTGCTGCTGTCTCATATCACCACACTTTTCTCTAAAGGGACAGTTTCACCATCTCCCGAGGATTTAGATGTTCTTTTCACGATACGAGGTGAAATCACAGTGAGGAGCGGGCCCAAGTGCTCACTCGTTTATGGGATGAGGATTTACTGCGCTCGTCTTGGACAAGACATCATCTAGCGCAGCGTTTCCCAGCCTGTTTTTGGTTCCAGAGACTGGTTTCATGGACGACAACTTTTTCATGAAGCGGGAGGAATCAAGTGCTTCACACTTATTGTGCACTTTATGTTTACTTTGTGGCAATGTGGATGTTCCCTGAGGCCCTCTTTCTCCGGAAATAAACAGTCCTTTCTCAGGAACCAAACACATGGAAAGTGAAAGCATATGGCTCTTCTCTGCTAAAATCAAGCTCCCCACCCCACCCCTGCCCAACCCTCACTGATAAAACACTTGAAAAGCTTCTCATTGTCCTTAGGATAAGATCGAGACTCCTTTACCATCCTCTAGGGTCCAGACTCCAGGCCCTGTTTCACCCTCTCTTTCCTTCCATCTTCTATTTCCCCATCATTCCTTAATCTTCACCCACACCTATCATCTTCAAGGTCCCAGGAGATGCAAGTTCCTTCCCTCTTTCCAAGAGCTGTTCCCTCTGCCTGCAAGAATCCCCAGCCTTCACTAACTGCCATCACTTACTCAGAAAAGCCTCTCTGTTGTAACTATGGAGAATCTGCTCTAATAACCCTCCCTGCTCCCTGCCATCTCTTCTGAAGCACTTACAGGGACAGTTGTATGTTTATTTATGCGATTATTGTTTATAATATTATTATTGTGATGATCTCTCTTGAACTAGACCATATGGTCTCTCAAACTAACACTAGGTTCCCTAAGTGTAAAAAAGTTTGCATTTTTTACCACTGTCATATTCCCAATGCCCAGCAGAGGACCAGGCTCAATGAACATAATCTCTGGGAGTGCTGTGAGCAAAATTGCATTTGAAGCGCCCCAAACAAAGTGTAGGGATTAAAAGGATGGTGTGCACATTGTAGCAAATGCAGTTGTTATCCCCACGTGTGTGGCAAGAACTGAGGCAAATGCCCATTTTCTTAGCAAAGAGGGAATTGGCATTTATTAATGATAGTGAAGGGTCATGGATCAATTCTTGAGAATCAGGTGATTAAAGAGTTATGCTTACATAGATTATTTAATCCTTAGACAGCTTTGTGAGATAAGTATCATTACAATTTTATATATGACAAAACCAAAGCATCAAGAAGTTGTCACTGGTGACGGAGCTTGCACAACCCCACACACCATTGTATTCAGTACTCAGAGTGTGAGGTAGGAAATAAATTAAATAGAAGCCTGGGCTGTGCAGTAGCTTAACCAAAATCACACAACCAGTGAAGGATAGAGTTGGAAATTATACAGGCTAACCTGATCACATAGTCCAGACCTGTGAAAATCATTTTAAAAATACTCAATCCAGAATATGGCAGACAGTGAAAGAACAGTGAACAAAGAGCAGATGTAACAAATAGAAAACAAAATGTGATATGGTGAACTAAACAGTCAGATCAATAATCGCATTAAAATAAATGGCTTAAATCCACCAATTTAAAAAGGCATAAGTTGCTAAGGATAGACTAAAACACAATATCCAAATAAAAACTGTTTACAAAAAAAACTCAGTTTAAATATAAAAGCATAAATAGATTAAAATTAAGTTATGGAAAAAACATATACAAGCTAACACTGATGAAAATATTATTGGAGTGGCTTAATTAATGCCAAAGTGCATTTCAAGACAGAGAATATTACCTGGGATTGACAGAATTGTTTTATTAATCAGACATAGTAATCCTAAACCCGTATACAACTAATAACATTATTTCAAAATTCATGAGCAAAATCTTGTACAGCTGCAAAGAGACAGACAAATTTACAATCGGATATTTTCACACTGCTCTCTTAATAATTAAAAGAACAAAGTTATAGAAATATGTGCTATAAAATATCAATAAGGATATTGATAGACTTGAAAAGTAGTATCAAGCAAATTTATCTAGTTAAGATTTATTAAATTCTCAGTCCTACAACTGCAGAAGCCACATTCTTTTCATGTGCACATGAAATCTTTACTAGGATAGAACACGTTTTGTGTCCAAAAAAAAAACTAATAAAAATTTAAAATTTTCAAACACACAAAACATATTCTCTGGACACAAGGGAATGAAATAAGGAATCAATCACAGAAAAGTGAGAAGTCCCCTAATATATGGAAAGTAACACACTTCTCAACAAACCACTTTTAGTACCACTTTCAGGATGCAGAGAAACTGGGACTCTAATGCATCTCTGGTGGCAATATAAAAAATCTGGTACAATCACTTTGGAAAACAGTACTGCAGTTTCTGTAAACTTAACTATATTTGTGCCATGTGATGCAGACACATCAACATACTTCCTAAAATAAATGAAAATATATGCTCATAGGAAAATCTGTATATAAATGTTCACAGCAGGTTTATTTGTAACAGACCAAAAAAGGAAACAACCCAGATGTCTATCAGCTGGTGAATAGACACATCAATTGCACCATATTCATGTAATCAGCTTCCCTGGTGGCTCAATGGTAAAGAATCTGTCTGCCAATGCAGGAGACACAAGAGATGTAGATTTGATCTCTGGGTCTGGAAGATGCCCTGGAGTAGGAAATGGCAACCCACTCTAGTATTCTTGCCTGGGAAACCCCATGGACAGAGGAGCCTGGGATTACAGGCTACAGTGGGGGCAGTTACAGCCCAGGGGGTTGCAAAGAATCGAACACAATTAAGCATGAACACATGCATACATGTATCAAATATTATTAAGCAGTAAAATGATGAACTATTAATAGTACAAAAACATAGGTGAATGTTAAAATAATTTTTGAGTGAAAGAAGCCAGGATTATATTCTGTACTACACCATCTATATGAAACACAAATTAGTGTCAAAAAGCTGGTCAGTAGCTGTCTGGGCACAAAGGTGGATGGATTGGGTAGAAAAAGGAAGGAGAAAGAGTTGCAATTGCTGATTTTTAAAAAAGAAATGGACTTCCTTGGTGAGAACACAAACAACAAACAACAACACTTGATGTTGTTGAGGGTTTCACAGTGCATACCCATGTCAAACCATATCAAATTGTCCACTTTAAATATATGCAGTTTTTAGTATGGCTGTAATACCTCCATAAAACTATTTCTAAAAAACGTAAATATAAAACATCAATCTATCAAGCTGAGGGATATACAGTTATATAACAGATGATGAAAAGTAAAGAAGTGAGGATGTTTGATTCATAATAATTCATTAAATTACATGTCTTTTTAATGTACTTTTCTGTATCTCTGATACATTTTACAATAGAAAGCTTAAAGTTCAAAAGAAGAAAATAAAATGTTACACCCAATCTTGCAATTCACTGTTTCCACATGATAACATGTGATTGTGAGATAAAAACTTGATTTAAAAAAACTTACAACTTTTATGATATACAAGCAACTCCTACAGCTCAACTCCAGAAAAATAAATGACCCAATCAAAAAATGGGCCAAAGAACTAAATAGACATTTCTCCAAAGAAGACATGCAGATGGCTAACAAACACATGAAAAGATGCTCAACATCACTCATTATCAGTGAAATGCAAATCAAAACCACGATGAGGTACCATTTCACCCTAGTCAGAATGGCTGCGATCCAAAAGTCTACAAACAATAAATGCTGGAGAGGGTGTGGAGAAAAGGGAACCCTCTTACACTGTTGGTGGGAATGCAAACTAGTACAGCCACTATGGAGAACAGTGTGGAGATTCCTTAAAAAACTGGAAATAGAACTGCCTTATGATCCAGCAATCCCACTGCTGGGCATACACACTGAGGAAACCAGAAGGGAAAGAGACACGTGTACCCCAATGTTCATCGCAGCACTGTTTATAATAGCCAGGACATGGAAGCAACCTAGATGTCCATCAGCAGATGAATGGATAAGAAAGCAGTGGTACATATACACAATGGAGTATTACTCAGCCATTAAAAAGAATACATTTGAATCAGTTCTAATGAGGTGGATGAAACTGGAGCCTATTATACAGAGTGAAGTAAGCCAGAAGGAAAAACACCAATACAGTATACTAACGCATATATATGGAATTTAGAAAGATGCTAACAATAACCCTGTGTACGAGACAGCAAAAGAGACGCTGATGTATAGAACAGTCTTATGGACTCTGTGGGAGAGGGAGAGGGTGGGAAGATTTGGGAGAATGGCATTGAAACATGTAAAATATCATGTATGAAACGAGATGCCAGTCCAGGTTCGATGCACGATACTGGATGCTTGGGGCTAGAGCACTGGGATGACCCAGAGGGATGGTATGGGGAGGGAGGAGGGAGGTGGGTTCAGGATGGGGAACACATGTATACCTGTGGCGGATTCATTTTGATATTTGGCAAAACTAATACAATTATGTAAAGTTTAAAAATAAAATAAAAAAAAAGATTATTTCACATAAAGTGGAATATATCATTGAACTATGTCTCTTAATAAGATCAGTAGAGTTCCCCCATTTATGTGTTTAGGAATAGTAGACTACTTTTTTGTATCAAATATTCTTTTCCATTTTAAGGACTTTACTTTTTGGAGATGGAGGAGCGTGGTGGGCTACAGTCCATGGGGTTGTGAAGAGTCAGACATGACTGAGTGACTTCACTTCACTTAGGTTTAAAGCAAGATTGCAAGGAAGGTACAGAGACCTTCCATACACTGTGCCCACTGTGTATAGGTGTGCATAGATTCCCCATCACCAGCATCCCCCTCCAGAGCCGTTCCCTTGTTACAATTTATAAGCCCACATTGACACATCATAATCACTCAAAGTCTACGGTCCAACTTAAGGTTCACTCCTGGTGTTGTACATTCTGTGGGTTTGGACAAGTGTACAATGCCATGTGTTCATCATTATGGTATCATACAGATATCCTAAAAGTCCTGCATTCCACCTTTTCATCTCTCTTCACTTCCAATGCATAAATACTTTACCTTCTCTGCAACTTTGCCTTTTTCAGGATGCCATATGCTTGGAAGCATACAGTAGTTAGACTTTGTGGATTGGCTTCTTTTATTTAGCAGTATGCATTTCCCATTCTTCCAGGTCTTTTCATGTCTTGATAGCCGATTTCCTTTATGCACTGAATGACATTCCACTGCCTGGATAAACCACATGGTTGAGACTGATATATCCCCTCTTCACCTACTGAAGGCTCTCTCAGTTGCTTCCAGGTTTTGCAATTATGAATAAAGCTTTTATAGACATCAAGGTAGACATAAGCTTTCGACCTCAGGTAAGTATCAAGGAGCACAGTTGCTGGCTCATATGGTGAGAGTATGTTTAGTTTTGTAAGAGATCACCAACTCTTCAAAGCTTGTTTTGTTTTGTTTTTTTTAAGTTACATCCACTCAACTATCGGTACTTTCATGTTTATCCTCATTCAGTAAGTTAAAAACATCTAAAATGTTTAGATAAAGTATAATATCTATTGTTTTAAATGAAATAATAAGAAAAAATGCTCAGAAGTAAATAGACAAAGAAATCACAAATAAAGTAATAGTTACAGAAATGAAAGAGACACTACCTAAGAAAATAAGGGTGCTGTCGCTGGACTAATTCTGAAACTATTAAAGGACTTTACTGTGTGTTTGCCTGTGATAAGAGAACTCTCCTGGGCACAAATCATGAGATTGTGGGTCTGAACAATTCATAATATTGATCTTTGCTGGTGAATAATGAAGTCATGGACGATCAGGAGCAAGTCTGATGGTGTGTAGAAAATGCAGAAGTAGAATTGGATCACCTTAATAATAGAGACAGCCATTCCAACTCCCATAATCTCAGCCATTAGGAAAATGATCAAAGGAAAAAGCAAAGGTCATCAATAAAAATGACTGACAGGGGTTCGGTTTGCACATTATCTCACAAAACAGTAGTAAATTCCATTTTAAAAGTGACTGCTGGGGAAGAAATATTTGCACAAGACTTATCAAAGAATGGAGTGTAATCTGAAAAGGACATGAAGAAATTCCCCCAAAGAATTCCAGCCATAAACAATGAGGCACGAAAAGACTGAAGCTTGCTGTGTGGCCTCCAGCCCACAGGAAAATATGTGTGTGACCTTTAGCAGGTGAGTTGCTAAGAACCCTATGGGAAGAACAACTGGAAAAAAAAATGTGTTTTTCAGCAGGAAATTTTAAAAAGTGTTTGGGTTTAAATGGAATGATATTCTTAGAGCAGACTGTGGTAGTAAATAAAGCTGCCAGGAAGATTCCTGACGCCTTTCATGAGAACAAGGTGACTTGCACACAGGACCTGAGGAAGCAGCAACGGTAATTAAAATCCTCACGGAACCTTCAAGCACTAATGTCTGGAGGTGGGATCTGGGAGTTTCTCCAGACCAGCAGTATCCAGTGGAAATACATTACCATCCACATGACTAGTTTTAAAGTTTCCAGTAGCTGCATTCAATGGCACCCCACTCCAGTACTCTTGCCTGGAAAATCCCATGGATGGAGGAGCCTGGTAGGCTGCAGTCCATGGGGTCGCTGAGAGTCGGACACGACTGAGCGACTTCACTTTCACTTTTCACTTTCATGCACTGGAGAAGGAAATGGTAACCCACTCCAGTGTTCTTGCCTGGAGAATCCCAGGGACGGGGGAGACTGGTGGGCTGCCAGACGTCTATGGGGTCGCACAGAGTCGGACACGACTGAAGCGACTTAGCAGCAGCAGCAGCAGCATTTAGAAAAATAAAAAAGACACAGGTGAAATTAACTTTAATGACAAATTTTATTTGACCCAACGTATAAAAAAGCATTAGCATTTAAACATAAAACCATTACAAAAGGATGAGCAATGAGACAGTTTTCATTCATTTCTTTCCTGCTGTCATTGAAATCTGGTGCACCTTGTATCGCAGAGCATCCCAGATGAAACCAGCCGTATTTCCAGTGCCCGAAGGCCTTGTAGCCAGAGGCTATGGTTTTGCTCAGTGGAGACCCAGACTTTGGGGCTGCACAAAGGTGTCCTGTTGCTGCCCTGGAGAGCCAGTCTCTCATCTCCCAACCAAACAGTGGACATATACACCATCTTCAAGGTGGCCTACAATGTTCAACATCTGCAGTGAACAAGGTTCATTGATTACGTTTCATATTTCATTGAAACTTGTCATAAGATTTCCTTTGAACAAACGGTTCCATCTCCATAGATAAGAGCTTACACCAGAGCTCCTACTGTAAGATGATGCAGTCTTCAAAGCGTATCGAATGGATCATGTTCATCCTGCCAGTGCAGCCCTGGGACTGCAACCTGGTGCCCAACCCGTCACCTGGCCATCTGGCATCACCTGGTGGCAATTTGCTCACAAGCAAGTGACAGATGTCTTGTGAGAGTGAATGCAGTTATTGTTGGATCACCGGAGAAGCTGATGGATTGTCACAAAATAATCATAACTTTAGAGAAGTTTCTTCCTTTCTGTCTTTGGCTTATTTTGTAGAGCGGTCCTCCACTAGAGGTCTAGCTAGTCCCTAATTTCTCTTGCAGTATAGCTTCTGTCTCACAATTTTGGGAAAGAAAAAAAAAGATCTGACTAACTTTGCAAACCTGCTTGCTTTTGTTTGTTTATCTTGTTTGTTCATATTTCAAAATCATATACATTTATAAAAAGTTGAAAAGAGAGTATAGAGGGGTAGTAAAGACAGTACTCTCTGCTTAGTCCCCATCCAATGATTACTTGTTTCATAACTAAAGTACAATATAAGTTTACTAGTTACATAATTATAGTACAATATAAAAACCAAGATATTGACATTAGTACAATATGAGTTTCCGTTCAGTTCAGTCGCTCAGTCATGTCCAGCTCTTTGTGACCCCACAAATTGCAGCATGCCAGGCCTCCCTGTCTATCATCAACTCCTGGAGTTTACTCAAACTCATGTCCATTGAGTCGGTGATGCCATCCAGCCATCTCATCCTCTGTCGTCCCCTTCTCCTCCTGACCTCAATCCCTCCCAGCATCAGGGTCTTTTCCAATGAGTCAACTCTTCGCATGAGGTGGCCAAAGTATTGGAGTTTCAGCTTTAGCATCAGTTCTTCCAATGAACACCCAGGACTGATCTCCTTTAGGATGGACTGGTTGGATCTCCTTGCAGTCCAAGGGACTCTCAAGAGTCTTCTCCAATACCACAGTTCAAAAACATCAATTCTTCGGTGCTCAGCTTTCTTCACAGTCCAACTCACATCCATACATGACCACTGGAAAAACCATAGCCTTGACTAGATGGACGTTTGTTGGCAAAGTAATGTCTCTGCTTTTTAATATGCTATCTAGGTTGGTCATAACTTTCCTTCCAAGGAGTAAGCATCTTTTAATTTCATGGCTGAGTTTAGTTCTATATAATTATTGCTATGTGTGTAGTTTTGTGTAATTGACACCACAATCAAGATACAGAATCATCCTATCACCACAAATATCTCTGTGTCGTCTTCCTCTTTTCCACCATCTCTAACTGATGACAACCACTAATCAATTTTCCATCTTTATAATTTTGTCATTCTGTGAATGCTTTTTAAATGGACTCATACAATATGAAACCTGTTGAGCTTGGCTTTTCCACTCAGCGTAATGCCCTGGTCATCTATCCAAGTTCTTGCTTGTATCAATAGCTCATTCTTTTATACTGCTGAGTTATATTTCCTGGTATTGCTCAGTTATTCACTTACAGAGCGGCATTTATCATTGTTTTCAGCTTTTGGCTGTTGCACACTAAATGGCTAGGAACAATCATGTTCATATTTTATGTGAACATGTCTTCATTTCTCCGGGATAGAGGCCCAGGAGTAAAACAGTTGGGTCATATGATAAATCTGTTTAGTGTAGTTAGAAACTGCCAAACTACTATCTAGAGTGGTTAAACCATATAGGCCCACCAGCAATGTATGACAGATCAACAATTTGACTTTTTTCTCTTTTTACTTTTGCTGTGGTTTAAGGGATCACTTAATGCTTTCTGATCACTGAATACTGTGCAGAAATTACACCTGACTATAAATAAACAGCCCCATTAACAATGGATATCTTTAGCAAGGCATAGAGACTTGTGTGTACACTGCAACTCTTAACTCAGAAAGCTTTATAGGGTTAGGGTTATTTTATTTCAAGTTGTGTAGGGCCTGGGACCTTGAGAGTCCCTTGGACTGCAGGGAGATCAAACCAGTCCATCCTACGGGAATTTGGTCCTGAATATTCATTGAAAAGATTGATGTTAAAGCTGAAGCTCCAATACTTTGGCCACCTGATGTGAAGAGCCAACTCATTTTAAAAGATTCCTATGCTGGGAGCTTCCCAGGTGGCATAGTGGTAAATAATTTGCCTGCCAATGCAGAAGATACAAGAGATGAGGGTTCAATCCCTGGGTCAAGAAGATGCCCTGGAGTAGCAAACTGCAATGCACTGAAGTATTCTTGCCTGGAAAATTCCGTGGACAGAGGAGCCTGGTGGGTTACAGTCCACAGGGTCACAGAGGGTTGGACACGACTGAGCATGCGCAAACCATCCTGACACCAGGAAAGATTTAGGGCGGGAGGAGAAGCGGGTGACAGAGGATGAGATGGTTGATGGCATCACCGACTCAATGGACATGAGTTTGAGCAATCTTTAGGAGATGGTGAAGGACAGGGAAGCCTGGTGTTCTGTAGTCCATTGGGTCACAAAGAGATGGACATGACTTAGCAACTGAACAACGATAACTACAGGGCCTGGATAGGTATTGTGTATGTCTCCATTTGATTCCCTGATGCTGTATTGGAGGCAGACACTTTTAGCGTTTGTCTCATGGACCCAGAGTTATGGCAAAGAAAAAGAAACCTTTTGTATTTGCATCTGTTATCTTTCTGAGCATTATCAGTTAGATAATGATGAAATATCCTCTTCCATTCCTTAGGCAGCCCATTGCCATAGCAACAGATCATTCTAAAAGTTCATCAATTCAGCTGGCTGCTACTCCAAAGAAGCAGACAGTGAATACGTTTCAGAAGTTCTTTCTCTTAAGTTGTAATTGAACAAATGAATTAAATTGGTCTTGGCACTGGGAGCTCAGTAACCCATTTATATGGTAAAGGGGAATTAAGAGAAGAAAATAAGCCTTCTTGGCAAGCATATGCACAAAAAGAAGATTTTAATTAACTCAGTTTATCAGATTCAGCTAATGGCTTATTTTTTCTCTCAAAAAAGATATGTTAGCCAGCTTAAACATCCTAGTTATAAATTATATGCAACATTATTTTATCCCAAAGTATTATTTTAAATCATATTCCTACATCCTCTTCCCTGATATATAAATTCCAGGGTCAGTGTTGGCGGACATAACCTGTCTTATTCACTGGTGTCTGTGCCTGACACCCAGTAGATGCTAAAGCAGAGCACATGACGTGGTCCAGTGTGTGGACCCAGGAGCCTAAGGGCCCAGGTTAGACCCCTGTCTCCAGGTCACTCACCTCTGTGTCTCCTACACCCTGAGACCCAACTCACAGACCAGGGACCACACAGGGAGCTTATCCTTTGCAGACGTCTTGGACTGTGCCTGAAAAGTAGGTGCGTTATGGAAGAATTCACTGTTATTACTTTATTGCTCTTTTTTAGCTGATAGGTTATAAACCCTCCTCAAGCTTTTCCAAAATGAGCAAGCTCCCTGCATCTGTCTGTACCGGCCACACATGAAGCAGAAGGGTAGACGGTAAGCTCTATCATAACTACCTCCACTACCTAACTGAAAACCAAAATGAAACACTCCTGTAAGTACTCTAAATCGTAAGCTGATAGCTTTAAAAGAAATTTGCCACTACATTTCCTGTGAAGGAAAACCAAATTGTATTTAAAACAAGAGTGCAATCAATGGAGTCCTCTGGGTATCCTTGCTAAGCGCTCATCCAGCCCTGGGGCTTAAACGTAACTCCAGCCAGACTGAAAATCATTCTGCTAAGGAGGCAATTCAAGGTTCTGAAGGGAAATTACTTCCCTTAGATTTATTGTATATAAATTACAAAACAGTCACCCAATTGGCAAAGTCAGCCGCCCTTCTCTGACAGTCACCAGGCAAGAACACAGAGTCTAAATTACCTTCTCACCCCAGCGGTGAGATTTATACTGTGTCTGGTCCCATTAGTGTGAGTTGGAGTGGTTGAGAAAAATCTATGCAAAGCACTTCTCCACTACATTAATTTAAAAGGAAAAAAGGGGGCTATCTATTCAATGGAATAAGAAAATTAGTCATTTTTCTGAATCGCTACATCATACTAATCATGAGCTAGTGGCTAAGATTCCAAGCTATTTGATAACTTGACTTATCATGCTTTCTTCGGGTTTGATCTCATCTATTCCAATGGCCTCCAAGCTGATCTGAGGTCTCCATAACTGCCTCAAACTTCTCTCTTTAGCTTCAGAGAAGGATTTTTCAACTGACTATCAGATATAGCCCATGGCTCTCATAGCCCAGACTCAGCTCAGCATCTCTCACAGGCCCAAATCTATCCATGCACCAGAAATCCTGAATTTGTTTGTTAGGATAAATTTTAAAATTCTGACCTATTCTACCTTTCAGCTTCATCTCCTATCTCTCTGCCCATAATTCTAGCTAACATAAATTTCTGAGCCTTTCTAGAACATTCCATGCCTTTCTAGAGCTACATGTTTTGCATAGTCTGTACTTTCTCCTAGAAAGGTCTTTCTAAACCTTCTCCTCCAGGCAACCATCTCCCTGTCTTCAAGAGCCAGGTCCCACGCCTCTCCATTGTGGGGCATTTCTGACCCTGTCAGTTCAGTGTTCCCACATCTCTGTACTCATTGGAGGTCATCCTTTCTTCAAATAAAATCATGTTGGTGGTGTTGTTCAGTAGCTAAGTTGTGTCTGACTCTTTGCAACCCCATGGACTGCAGCATGCCAGGCCCCTCTGTCCACCACTCTCTCCCTGAATTTGCTCAAATTCTTCTCTATCAAGTTGTTGATGCCATCTAACCATCTCATCCTCTGCCTAAACTAATGCACTGAGTCAAACTGTAGGAAAAGTGTCTGGCTTTTGATGAAGTTTCCAACAGGTCAGACATTGAGTCTTATTCTCATCTTTGCTATCTTTATGTTTTCAGCATGCGGAAGACTGTCAATGAAGGCTTATTGAATTAATACATGAAGATTTTAAAATTCTATAAGCATGCCTCAGAAGTCACTCATTAAGTTCAGGCTGGAAATTTAATCTTTTAACCTTCCTGATTATTAATGAAGAATAGCAGAAGAATGATTTCATGAAAAATTCTATCCCTTATTTTGACAGTTTGAGGCATACAGAGTACACAGGCTGACCATAAATTTATACACACTTTTCCTAGTCCCCATTCAACTGAAAATTACCTGAATAGTGAGAGTTTGAACCGAGGTGGAGTAGTGGCAGAAATTTGGAAATGCGGACATGACAGGAGATCTATAAGTATAGCAGACGGTTTTTCAAACTTTAATGACTATAAAGGTGACTCAGCGAAATTGCTGAGATGTAAATCACAAGTTCAACTCTTCATAATGGGATTCTGGTGGTTTTCCTCTGGCTCTTGAGAACCAACATTATTACCAAGAATTCTAGGTGAATCTAACACAAACGGTCTAGGATGATTCTTTGACCAATAATTAGAGGCTATGGATTTTAGTCCACATTATCAAAGGTGCTAACAATAAAGTCAGTGATGGAGAAGCTTTGAGACATGTAGACTATCTGCTGGGGCCTCCCTGGTGGTGAGTGGTAAAGAACCCATCTGCCAATGGAGGAGACACGGGAGACTTGGGTTCTATCCCTGGGTCAGGATGATCCCCCGGGGTGGAGGGGTGGGGATGGCCACTCCAGTATTCTTGCCTGAAAAATTCCATGGACAGTGGAGGCTGGCAGGCTATAGCCCACAGTGTCAGGAATAGTCAGACACAACTGAGCATGTACACATGATTATCTGTTACTTTCTTAATCTGCATGAGCAACTTTATGGTAAATTGTTGTCACAGTGGCAATGCCTGGACCAGAGAAAGCACTTACTGTGCTTGAGCCACTGTCATGATGCTGGTGAGGAAGAAGAGGAAGAGGCCCTCTTTTTACTCCAGAAGCTCTTTTTTCTATACATTGAAAAGTAACTCCCATTAGGTTTTAACTTGAAGGAGATAGTGTGAACCTTCTAGTAGGCTGCACATTAGACTCACTTAGGGGCTGTAAAATATTACTAATGTCTGGGTCTTGCTTGCATCTGCAGAGACCTGATTTAACTCCTCAGGGTAGGATGGGGGCATTGGTATTTTCCAAAAGCTATTGATGTGAGTGCAATGCGGAGCCATGGTTGAGAACTTCTGATGCTTAGCATGACAGAACATGAGGAGATTTACAAATTATGGACAAATAATGATCAGATAATCATTCCAATGTCTCCATTTTCTAATTCAATCTCAAGTAGTAAGCCTGATACTTTAGAAGATTGAAAGTCCTATATAGTACATTTGGGAGATTCTAAAAATTGTACAGTTCTAAAGGCAGACATGGAGATGTATCAGTCAGGACCCCAACTCTTTGTTCATGTGCAAGG
Organism: Bos indicus; assembly: GCF_029378745.1. Taxonomy (NCBI): domain Eukaryota; kingdom Metazoa; phylum Chordata; class Mammalia; order Artiodactyla; family Bovidae; genus Bos; species Bos indicus. The sequence continues at coordinate 64,582,592 of NC_091779.1, read as the reverse complement.
ACTGTGAATAGGTGACAGTCTCTAGCCATTAACTCCTTTTGGGTCTGCTTCAGTTTTCTAAGGAAGTTCAAATTCTTCTTGGGAGATCCTCAGCCTGAGAAACATGGTGGTAGCCAAGGGCATGTTCTTCTCAGGGATGACCACATTCATGGCTGGGCAAGGCAGTAGATCAAAGTTCTAGTCATTTCTTGTCAATTCCTTTAAGAGAAAATTCTGCTTGATTTACTTCACTTGGTATGATAGTCTCTAGGTCCATCAATGTTTCTACAAATGACCCAATTCCGTTCTTTTTGTGAATGAGTAATATTCCATTGTTCATGCCATCTGGTCCCATCACTTCATGTCAAATAGATGGGAAAACAATGGAAACAGTGACACATTTTATTTTCTTGGGCTCCAAAATCACTGCAGATGGTGACTGCAGCCATGAAATTAAAAGATGCTTACTCCTGGGAAGAAAAGTTATGACCAACCTAGACAGCATATTAAAAAGCAGAGATATCACTTTGCCAGCAAAGGTCCATCTAGTCAAAACTATGGTTTTTCCAGTGGTCATGTATGGATGTGAGAGTTGGACTATAAATAAAGAAAGTTGAGCGCTGAAGAATTGATGCTTTCGAACTGTGGTGTTGGAGAAGACTCTTGAGAGCCCTTTGATCTGCAAGGAGATCAAACCAGTCAATCCTAAAGAAAATCAGTCCTGAATGTTCATTGGAAGGACTGATGCTGAAGTTGATGCTCCATTACTTTGGCCACCTGATGCAAAGAACTGACTCCTTGGAAAAGACCCTGATGATGGGAAGGATTGAAGGCAGGAGGAGAAGGGGACAACAGAGGATGAGATGGTTGGATGGCATCACTGAATCGATCAACGTGAGTTTAAGCAAGCTCTGGGAGTTTGTGATGGACAGGGAGGCCTGGCGTGTTGCAGTCCATGGGGTCACAAAGAGTCAGACATGACTGAGCGACTGAACTGAATATTCCATTGTATATATATGCCACGTCTTCTTTATCCATTCATCTGTGGATGGACAAAGAGGTACAAGAGGAAGGAGACATATGTATACATAGAGCTGATTCACTTTGTTGTATAGCATTTAAAGCAACTATGCTCCAAAAAACAAACAAACAAAAAGCAAAACAACACAAATAAACAAATTCTACTTGAAGATCCATATTCTGCTGGTAGAGCCTTTTGACAGGTCTGATGGCTCCCCTTGCCTAGTCTTGCTTCCATCTTTCCTTCCACAGGTTAGTCCCCCTGAAACCTCCTGTGCTTGTAAAGGAGCTTCATTTTAGTGTTTATGTCCTGGAGAACCCAACCTGCAGTAGGAAACAGGTGAGCAGAAACAGTGCTGCACGGTAGAACCGTGACTCACACTCGCAGATCCAGTAGAAGGCAGCGGGTAAGAGACACCAAGTGCCTGCACTGAAGCATGTGGGTGACAAGCACTGCTGTGCATATTCTCCTTCTGTCCTCATTTGAAATATTTCAGTATATATTATATATATATATATAAAATGATTCTTGTTTGGCAGAAATTTAAACTGAGATATACAAAGGTTTAGAAATTTACTAATGTCACAGAGCATATAATAGGAGAAAGGAGGATAAAATCTCAGTTTTTTTTGTAACGAAAGCTCATACATTTCCCAGCACATCATACTATTTCTGATTCCTCCAACTCATAGCAATTTCATCCTGTCTGAGCTCCTGGTGTGTCAACCATTATCAAAAATAGGGGTCCCCACATCTAATGCCTGATGATCTGAGCTGGAACTGATGTAACAATAATAGAAATAAAATGCACAATAAATGTAATGCACTTGAATCATCCCCAAACCACCCCCACCCCAGTCCATGAAAAAAAATTGTCGTCCATGAAACCAGTCCCTGGTGCCAAAAATGTTGGCATCTTTTTGTACCAACAAAGTTTACCCAAATGTGCCCCATTCCCTAACGACTTTCTATGGCCAGATACAATCACCCTTTAATACCATAATCACAAACAACTTCAAGTTAACAACCACCTCTTATTATTCTCATCTACCTTGAACTTAACCTAACAAATAATGTGCCTTTTACTTGCGCTTATTTATTAACTGTATGTAAATATGTAAAATGTTGGCCAGGTTTAGTGAATGAGATGATATCTGAGACAAGTAAACTTGTTGAATGTCCTGGATGGCATCCTGTAGCTTGCTGTTGCTGCTAAGTCGCTTCAGTCGTGTCCGACTCTGTGCGACCCCACCAGGCTCCCCCATCCCTGGGATTCTCTAGGCAAGAACACTGGAGTGGGTTGCTATTTCCTTCTCCAGTGCATGAAAGTGAAAAGTGAAAGTGAAGTCGCTCAGTCGTGCCCGACCCTTCGCGACCCCATGGACTGCAGCCCACCAGGCTCCTCCATCCATGGGATTCTCCAGGCAAGAGTATTGGAATGGGGTGCCATTGCCTTCTCCAGTCCTGTAGCTTAGAATGTATTAATTGGATTTTCTCTGCATAAGCCAGGCTGTGTAAAGTGCACACAATGGGAACTTAGTATAGGACTGATGGGACTTGCTCACTCATCATCATAGTTCTATCATTTCCCATCTGCCCCTGCACGAATGGAACCCTGGTGTGTTGGATTCTCTCACGGCCTCCTCCATCTAGCACCAAGAGTCCCATCAACACAGCTGAGCAGCTTTGGCATGGGCAGTGAACAGGACGTAAGCCCTTCAAGCTCTCTTCTACACAGAAGATGTGGCTGCCTTCTGACAATTAGGGGGCCACAGGTTGCCCAGCTCTGTGGGAGGACCATTCAGGCAGTACTGCCCTTCTGTTACCTCCTGAAATGCCAAACATTTGCCCTCAGGCACAAATACTAATTCACTTGTTTATTCAGTTAGTGTATGCAGGTCAAGAAGCAACATTTAGAATCAGACATGGAACAACAGGCTGGTTCAAAATTGGGAAAGGATTATGTCAAGGACATGTATTGTCACCCTCCTTATTTAACTTATATGCAGAGTACATTGTGAGAAATGTTGGGCTGGATGAAGCACAAGCTGTGATCAAGATTGCTGGGAGAAATATCAACAACCTCAGATATGCAGATGCCAGCACCTTAATGGAAGAAAGTGAAGAAGAGCTAAAGAGCCTCTTCAGGAAAGTGAAAGAGTAGAGTGAAAAAATTGGCTTAAAACTCAACATTTAAAAAACGAAGATCATGGCACCCAGTACCATTACTTCATGGCAAATATATGGGGAAAAAATGGAAATAGTGACAGAATTTATTTTCTTGGGCTCCAAAATCGCTGCAGATGGTGATGGCAGCCATGAAATTAAAAGACACTTTCTCCTTGGAAGAAAAACTCTGATAAACTTTGACAGTGCATTAAGAGGCAGAGATACCAGTTTGTCAACAAAGGTCCATATAGTCAAAGCTATGATTTTTCCAGTAGTCATGTATGAATGTGAGAGTTGGACCATGAAGAAGTCTGAATGCCAAAGACTTGATGCTTTCAAACTGTGATTCTGGAGAAGACTCTTGAGAGTTCCCTTGGACAGCAAAGAGATCAAACCAGTCAATCCAAAATGAAATCAACTCTGAGTTAAAATCTGGAAGGATTGATGCTGAATCTGAAGCTCTGATACTTTGGCCACCTGATGAAAAGAGCCAACTCATTGGAAAAGACCTTTATGCTGGGAAGGATTGAAGGCAGGAGAAGAAGGGGGCAACAAGAGATGAGATGGCTCGATGGTATCACCTACTTAATAGACATGAGTTTGAGCAAACTCCAAGTGATAGTCAAGGACAGGGAAGCCTGGCATGGTTCAGTCCATGGGATCACAAAGAGTTGGACACAACTGAGTGACTGAGCAACAACGACAAGTTAGTATTTATTGAGAGCTTCCTTTGGGTCATGTTCTGGTTTAGTTTCTCTTGTTACTAAAATGCCAAACTTGGAAGCTTTTCAGATAGATGAAATTGGGCTTAGTGGGCACCAGTTTCCTCTGGTTGGAAGGAATGAGTTATCTGGAAGGATTTCTTACCATTTGCATGTGGTGAGCTGTAGTGGATGAAGTGCACTCATCTACAAGTTAGGAAGGACATGGTTATACTCTTCTAGTCCAAGTGTGAACCAATACTGGCCATAATGAGGGGTTCTAACTGCTTCAACGCCTGTCCCTCCTCCCCCCACCTACACTGAGCCCCTAGCCCAGCAGGATAGAGGGGAGGGAAACACCAATACTCTACATCATCAGCAAGGTGGAGTAGAAACAGAGCTTCCAAAGTTTGGAATTGTATAGTCAGTCACTGGGGAGAAGATGGGGAAGGGAGGATCTATGCTTTTCAACTGGACCTTGAAGGATGGGAAGTCACTTTCAGTCAGAGACAGGAAAGGAAGAAATGTGAGAGAAGAAGGGAGGCCCAACCAAGGTATGGAAGATTAGAGCCTTGTCTTGTGGACACGCAGAGTTCTGTGTTACTTAGAAGGCTGGTACGTTGGATTGGAGCCAGGGATTCATCAGATCTGCCCCCTTCTGCATCTTCAAAACTCATACGTCATTATAATCTTCAGATTTGATACAAGCCATATCATTCTGTGTTGGGCAAGGCCATGAACTTGGGAGACTGCAATAATGAACCATACATTCCAGGGGCAGGGTATCCTCAGACCCACACTAACAATGCAGCTTCCAGAGCCCTCAGCCTGCTGGCTTCAGGGTTTACTTTCCATGTGGCTCTCGAACCTTCCAGGAGTCCCAGTTCACTTGTGATCTACATGGCTTCCCTGTCCAGTTCTTACTCAGGCAGAAGACAAATTATGAGGCCTACAAAATTCACTGGCTTTCCCTATCTACGATTTAAATGGCTAAAGGGTAGTCTAGTCCCAACACCAGTTGCACAGCCTCCAACCATGAAGGCTAAGGTGAGGGTTCCCATTAGACAGAAGGAGATTGAATGGAGGAGGCAACAGGAGGGTGTCTGGAGATGGAGCATGAGGGAGTGGGCACTAACTGCAGGCAGAGGAATGGCCCTGATTCCTGGGATAGGGATATGTCAGAGAGGACAGGATAAAACCCGGACACTGGAGAGAAGATTGGATCACAGTTCATTAGAGAAGATGCCAAAAGCCCAGACACTAAGGCTTGGTGAGAGGTCAGAGCTCAGCCTGGGCAAGATGAGCTGCCCTGGAGCCATGCCCTTGTGTTGCTGGCACACCTTGTGCTCAAGGCAGGGAGGCCCCAGAATCCGAGGAGGCCAGAGGTGGAGGTTAAGGAACCCCAGCCTTGAAAGTCAGAAGGTCCTGAAGACAAGCTGCAGGTGACTCATCCCAAATCAGCAATTCAGTGAAGACCAAGATAACTGACCCTTATTCATTCCATGAGGAAATAAATGAGTGCTGCCCATTAATATTTTTTAAAAGCCAACATTGTGTAATCAATATAAAATTTAACTGGAAGAAAAAATATACAGTTTAACTTAAAGCATAGCAGTTCATTATGAAGATACTAAGGACAAGTCAAGACCTTTGCGTTTGACACATTATTTTAATTTCTACGTTGAGCCAGGGTTCTTTTGCTATGGTCAAGGTCAGACTTTAAAAATTAGTTGATTGTTCATATAATAAGTCTCAAAATGAAGCTCTAAATTCCACTAATTAAGCTTAGAGAACACTCATAATACTCTTTCTTCAAGATTCTAGAAAGATATTTAAACGTTCACATAATTATGTATTGGAGGTTTTCACACAGGCAAAATTACATGAAAAATTTTGTACATAAAAGCCTGTATACTCATTCATGATAATTTAAACCAAATTCTACTGGACTCAAACCAGTATTCCTCTAAGTGGCTCTTACTAATTACAGTCAATGCTCAGTATTTTATCCTCAAAATGTATCAATGTTAACACATATTTTCTAGTTCAAGAAAGATTATTTTTTCTTCTCTCATTTTCTTTTCCTCTCTCAAACTCAATTTTAACTCTGAAAGTGTTGCATATTTAATTGGCTATATTATATTTTTCTGGGGCTCAGGATTTGGACTCAGAGCAGGTAATTAGGACTAGTATATGAACATTGTTTTAATCTCAAAATTGCCCCCAAATGTTAAACATATTTTAGGTTTTGCAGACTTCAGAAACCAAGTGTATGCTGAATGCATTTAGATATCAAGTTTTTACTTTTTATAGTTTGGTTAACTAAAATAATGCCAGTGAGGATGATAATGATGAATGGTAGACAGATGAATGACTAGCTGCTTTCTATCCATCTCAACTGTACAACAGTTATTTAGCACTTACTAGGATCAACTAATGGAAATCCCTGGTCACTCAGATGGTAAAGAATCTGCCTACAATGCAAGAGATTTGGGTTCAATCCCTGAGTCAGAAAGATCCCCTGGAGAAGGGAATGACTACCCACTCCAGGACTCTTACCTGGAGAATTCCATGGACAGAGAAACCTGGTGGGCTATACTCCAAGGCTGTATATTGTCACCCTGCTTATTTAACTTATATGCAGAGTACATCATGTGAAATGTGGGGCTGGATGAAGTACAAGCTGGAATCAAGATTGCTGGAAGAAATATCAATAACCTCAGATATGCAGATGACACCACCGTTATGGCAGAAAACGAAGAATTAAAGAGCCTCTTGATGAAAGTGAAAGAGGAGAGTGCAAAAATTGGCTTAAAATTCAACATTCAAAAAATGAATATCATGGCATCCAGTCCCATCATTTCATGGCAAATAGATGGGGAAACAATGGAAATAGTGAGAGACTTTACTTTCTTGGGCTCCAAAATCACTGCAGATGGTGACCGCAGCCATGACATTTTAAAAGATGCTTGCTCCTTGGAAGAAAAGCTATGATCAACCTGGACAGCATGTTAAAAAACAGAGACATTACTTTGCCAACAAAGTTTCTTCTAGTCAAAGCTATGGTTTTTCAAGTAGTCATGTGTGGATGTGAGACCTGACCTATAAAGAAAGCTGAGTGCTGAAGAATTGATGCCTTTGAAATGTGGTGTTGGAGAAGACTCTTTAGAGTCCCTTGAACTGCAAGGAGATCCAACCAGTCCATCCTAAAGGAAATCAGTCCTGAATATTCATTGGAAGGACTGATGCTGAAGCTGAAACTCCAATACTTTGGTCACCTGATGTGAAGAACTGACTCACTGGAAAAGACCCTGATGCTGGAAAAGATTGAAGGCAGGAGCAGAAGAGGATGACAGAGGATAGGATGGTTGGCTGGCATCACCAATTCAATGGACATGAGTTTGAGCAAGCTTCGGGAGTTGGTGATGGACAGGGAGGACTGGAGTGCTGCAGTCCATGGGGTTGCAAAGAGCTGGACAGGACTGAGCTACTGAACTGAACTGACAGTCCATGGGATTGCAAAAAGCTGGATGTGACTGAGTGACTAACATTCTTACTACTAGCATCAACCCACAAGGGAAGTGAAAAATACCTTTTCTTCATACTGATTTTTATTTGGTCTTCAATAATCAGTTCTTTCATAATTAAAATTTCAGGTGTTCTTTATTTTCAGGTAGTTGGTTAAGTAAAGGCTGAATTGATTTCTCATACATGTTTCATTAGCAAATGTTTCATTAGAAGCTCAGCTTCTCTGAGGAGGTAGTTATTTAATCTAAAGGGTAAATCCGAGAGAATCATATAAGAACAGTGCTTCTTATTGCACAGTTGCTCTTAGAGATTTTAGTTATACCCATCCTAAGTATTACGCTAGCCTATTGTTAATGTTTGTGACAATTATGGGATTATCTAATAGGATCCTCAGTAATGCCCTTAAGTAAAGAAAAATTCATGTAAATAATAATAAGTATGAAATATATTTTGGCTAATAATGATGTATTTCAAATAAACAATGGAAGAATTTTAAAATAGCATTAAAAATAATCAGTTTATTATGTCACTCTGGCATCACAGACTCAATGGACATGAATCTGAGCAAACTTTGGGAGAGACTGAAGGACAGGAGGCCTGGTGTGCTGCAGTCTATGAGTTGGACATGACTTAGCAACGGAAAAGCAGAAAGAACAATGGAGTATTTGCTATTTTTTGAATTAACTGCATAGGAAGAAAGAGGAAGGAAGGAGGAAGGGTAGAAAAGAGAAAATGAAAGGATAAAGGGAAGGAGAGAGATAAGAGGAAGAGAAAGAAAGAAAAAGCTGGCATAAGAGTTCTTACAGTGATATATATCCAAGAGGAAAATATTATTTCCCATATGCCCAGAAGATTGGGTGAGTGCACCACTCTAAAGCTGTTTTTTTCCAAATCACAGCTTGCTGCAGACATCCTGGTGGAAAGGAGCCTGGAAATGTACAAAGTACTTCATGACAATTTGAAGAAGGCCCATTTACTCTAATGAACTTTCAGTAGGAAAAATAGCACTAACAGTTACACATCACTCTTTTCTTTCCAGATCTATCAAATCTCTTCTTTTATTATTTAAGGGAACTCTCAACTCCATCTCCTCTATTTTGTTTTACTTCAAAAGGAATAACAGCTGATACCAAAACCAGTCAGATATCGGAAGAAAAGAAAACTACATTCAAATATCTCTTATGAATATAGTCATAGAAACTCTCAGCAAAATGCTAACAAACCAAATACAGTGACACAGAAAAAGGATTATACACCAATGTTTTACTAGTTGCAATGGACAGTACGAAAATGAAATTGAGAAAAATTCCATCTACAATAGAAACAAAATTAAAATTTTTAGAAACATATTTAACAAAAGCAATACAGAACTTATATTCTGAAAACTAAAAACTATTGTTGAAACAAAGAAAACCTAAATAAAGGGAAAACTATCCCATGTTCATGGATCAGAGGACTTAATACTTCCCCAACTGAGCAACAGATTCAATGCAATCCCTACCCAATCCAGCTGGCATTTTTGCAGAAATTGACAAGCATATCTAAAATTTATTTGGAAATGCAAAGGAATCTGAATAGACAAACAATCTTGAAAAAGAACAAAATTGGAGAACTCACACTTTCCAATTAAAAAACTTACTATAAAGCTATAGCCATCAAGACAATGGGGTATTAGCATAAGAACAGACATATAAACCAATGGATATAATTGAGAGTCTAGAAATAAACCCTTACATTCATAGTCAATTGATTTTTGATAAAATGCCAAAAAAATTCAAAAGGAAGAATAATCATGTAGAGCTCATGATATTGGTTATAGAAATGCCCTGGGAGAGGCTGAACAATTTCTAGGGAAAAACACTGATGAGAAGCAAATATAGTAAATTAGCATAGCACTGAAATTCAAATTTCCAGGTGTTTTATTTCTAGACCTGCTTTAATCTTATTTTCCTTCTCAGAAAATGTTTGTCAGAGTCTCCAAAACTCAGAGCCAATAGATTAGTCATTAAAAGTATAAAGAAAGTGAAAGTCTGTCAGTTGTGTCCAATTCTCTGCAAACACATGGACTGTAGGTCTCCAGGCTCCTATGCCCATGGAATTCTCCAGGCAAGAATACTGGAGTGTATAGTCATTCCCTTCTCCAGGGCATCTCCTCAACCCAGGAATCAAAGCCAGGTCCCCTGAGTTGCAGGCAGATTCTTTACCATCTGAGCCACCAAGGAAGCCCAAAAGTATCAAGTGCAGAGAATGATTTTCTCTCTATCCTACTAGGGTCTTTACTGAGACATTCACTATAAAAAAAGATAAACAAAAGAAAAACAAAAAGAACTTTAATAACACATATACCTCCTGTATATATGGGAGATACCCAGAAAAACTGAATAACTCCCTGAAATGGTCTAGTCACCATCGTAAGTAACATTTCCAGCTAAAGACAAAAGGTGTTGGGTAGGATTGTGGGGTAACTGCTACTTAGTAATGGAAATGTCTCTTACAAAGGTAACATATTCATTTTTCAGAGCTTCTCCTGCTGTTCCTTTAAAATAATCATAATGCCAAAAAAGCATATTTTGAAGTGGTATATTCTACTCCCCTTTAAAAATATATCAAATTGTACACTTTAATGGAACAATTATGTTGCTAATAATTTATCAATAAAGTTGGAGGGGGTAGTACTCAAACATCTGAAAAGAAATCAAATGTGAAGAGAAATATTACCTAAAGAAAACATATACAATGGTTCAGGCAAAATCATACATCTCATTTTCATTGATTTTATGCCATTCATGAGTAATTTTTGCATCCTCAGAAGCACTTTGATGGTGTCCTCTAAATCATCTAAACGATGTTGGAGAGACTTTTTTCAAAAATCAAATAGAAGATACTTGGAGAAAATAAAATTTAAAAGGAGTTTAATAAAATAGCAGTTAGTTTCCTTTCTTAGAAGTCACGGATGCTTTGTAAGAACAATAGCAGAAAATGATTTCCCATAACTCAAGAGTTAATGTGGAGATAAAATTAAGGAGAAGTTCTTCTTCCCCCACCAACTACTCCTCATTAGCTACTTCTGAGGTTGGGAGAGATAAGAACAAGAACTGAAAAGAAAAGTATTAACGTGTCACTGACACAGCCAGTGGTAAAGAATCCACCTACCAATGCAGGAGATGCAAGAGACACGGGCTTGATCCCTAGGTCGGGAAGATACCCTAGAGTAGGAAGTGGCAACCCATTCTAGTATTCTTGCCTAGAAAATTCCATAGACAGAGGAACCTTGTGGGCTATATTCCATGGGTTCACAAGGACTTTGACATGGCTGAGCAATTGATCACATACATATTCATCACTGAGATAGTGTCTTGGGCACTGAAGGAAACAGTCTAGCTGTTGAGATATCCATTACTGAGGAGACAATCATTGTTTAAGGTAGGCGATTTTCTTTTCTATTTTGTGTAATATTTTTTCAATTATGATTGCAGCTTGTATTTAAAAACTACTCAAGTATGCAGGATTAGTTGATAAGCATGACAAAAAGGACAATTAAATGACAGCTGACATGTTGAGTGATCTGTGCTGCTAACTGTACTGAGGGTTATACATGCATTGTCTCATGTAACCTTTTCAGCAGCTTCCAAGTTATGCACTATTATATTCTCCAAGTTACAAATGATGATACTGAGATTAGAAGAGGGTAAGAGGTCTGCAAATATTGGTCAGCTGGTCAGTGGCAGAGACAAGACTCTACCCCAGGCTGTCAACCTGCATAGTTCCAGTGCATAACCACGGTGATTAATTACTTACATTATAAGCTAGTCAATGCAGTCAGTGGAGATGCTGTTAATGCAGACAGGCTTGTGTTACAGACGTCTATTTTTAGTAGATAGAAAGTGAAAGTGAAAGTGAAGTCACTCAGTCATGTCCAACTCTTAGTGATCCCATGGACTGCAGCCCACCAGGCTCCTCCGTCCATGGGATTTTCCAGGCAAGAGTACTGGAGTGGGATGTCATTGCCTTCTCCGAGTAGATAGAAGGGCATAGGTATACCTCTCTCACTGATAAATGGCCAAGGTCTGCAACTCCTACTTTGAGTCTGCTATTTGGGAAAGTAAATGGGGTGAGGTTACATGAATTTTAATTTGGAAGAGTAAGGCAAGGTGGAACTGTGCAGAGACTCTTAGAACCTTACTTCCAGTTCAGGGATGTGTAAAATGCTGGGTTTCCTTCACCTCTTTGGTATTCAAGACAACTACATCTTAGGCTAAGCTCTGCTGCAAAGTAAACACTCTTAGACTGAAGTGGCTACTTTTAGACTCAGTAGCCAAACTATGGAATGGCATAATTGAGGAGCTTTACTCTGTAATATTTCAAGATGTAGAAGGGTACGTGTCAAAGTAAAATGCCACTGGATTACTATTGTCACAACTCTTTACACAAGAAAAAGTCTACCATTATTCATATCATTTTTGATTGGGTGTAATGGAGTTAAAAGAAAAAAAGAAAAAGACCGTTTCTGTTCTTGAAACTATCTATCCTAGCACAATCGTATAATTGTACTTTTATCCTAATAGACATTAACATAGAAAAGATGGCAGCAGGTGGTGCGTGGGGACAAAAGGCGACTTGGAAGTTCTATCATTCATTGCTGACTGGGGGACCAAGAAAGGCACACTTTCCTGGATCCCAGCCTTTGTCCTTCTTCATTGACCCAACATGCCATCACTGACTCATGAAAGCCTGCTAATCCTGGCCGTGGGCAAGCTCAGGAAACAGTCACGTGGAGAGACAGGCAGATGAAGTGGAACCAGCAACAGAATAGTCACAGAGGGAGGGTAGAGTCAGAAGTGCTTGGAAGTCAAGCAGGAAGCGATTCACAGATGACATCAAGGTCAACACAACTTTTATGTCTGCTGAGAAGAACGGAGCAGCTAGTTGGATATAAGACTCAGTCATTTATAGAATTCCAGGCATCAATATTCTGCAGGAGTCGCCATTTACTATTTTGCCTCCTGCTCTGAGAATAACTGCAAAGAAGTTGCAAAAATGTCTATATAGACAGTGCCCAGATAACGTGCTTAACCCTGGCTGGATTCCTAACAGCAGAGGGACGTGGGTGCCACAGGAAAACGGGCACAGAATGCGTCTGTGAAAGGTTGTTTGACTCAGCTTGATGGGAAGCACCAAGGAAATGCTACATGAGCTGTCAGAACTGTAAGCTGCACCATAGTCACTTTAATTGTTGGGTCATACGACAAATAAACCAACTTTTTAAAGGGCCATGGGCAAGTTTTCTCCAATTTGTATTTGCTCAAGTAAAAGTCTGAGAAGATAAACTTATCTCCAACTCAGATTCCTTTTCTAAAGTCCGAACACAAGATTGTGTACTGATTCTTTCCAGACACCTCCTTCAAAATATATTAATAATATATGTAATAGCTCAAGTGAAAAGATCCAGAAGTTAGTTAAGATATAAAATTTGTAGAAGTGATGAAGTTAGAATTGTCAAGCTAGTCTAAACAACCTTAAAAATGTCTGGAAATTCAGCTCCCAGAAATTTTATGTGCCTTCCCTGCATGAGGTATAAGGTTTGGAGCAGGGCTGTAATTTCAGGGTCCCGTGCATCTACAGTGCTGTTCTGCTGAGAGGCACTTTCACTCACTGAAAACACCTCTTTGCCCTGAGTTTAACTGAAGGCCTTACTAGTGAGAAATTTCCATTGGTAATGGTAAGTAGAAGAGTTCCATGTATGTGCAGGTTTGTTCACTGAAAATTTAACTAATTTGAATTCAGTTCACTTCAGTTCAGTCTCTCAGTCGTGTCCAACTCTTTGCAACCCCTTGAACTGTAGCACGCTAGGCCTCCCTGTCCATCATCAACTCCCGGAGTTTACCCAAACTCGTGTCCATTGAGTTGGTGATGCCATCCAACCATCTCATCCTCTGTCATCTCCTTCTCCTCCTGCCCTCAATCATTCACAGAATCCGAGTCTTTTCAAATGAGTCAGCTCTTCACATCAGGTGGCCAAAATATTGGAGTTTCAGCTTCAACATCAGTCTTTCCAATGAACACTCAGAACTGATCTCCTTTAGGATAGACTGGTTGGATCTCCTTGCAGTCCAAGGGACTCTCAAGAGTATTCTCCAATACCACAGTTCAAAAGCATCAATTCTTCAGTGCTCAGCTTTCTTTATAGTCCAACTCTCACATCCATACGTGACTACTGGAAAAACCATAACCTTGACTAGATGGACCTTTGTTGGCAATGTAATATCTCTGCTTTTTAATAAACTGTTTAGGTTGGTCATAACTTTTCTTCCAAGGAGCAATCATCTTTTTAATTTCATGGCTGCAGTCATTAGCAACATCTTAATTATGCATGCCATGTAATTTCAATTTGTAAATAGCTGAGAGTTGAAAACAAATTGAAAAAAAAAAAAAAAAAAAGAACAAGCCTGTGGAATCCATTGCAATCCCAACATAATCAGACAGCTTGGGATCCTTGCTGCTGCTGCAGCCTGAGCTGATCCCTTCCCCCTCCCTGTAGTGTCCAGGAAGAAGGCTGGTCTAGTCATGAGACTGCTGTGTGGAAGGACCTAGAGACTGTCACACAGAGTGAAGTGAGTCAGAAAGACAAAACATCCTATATTAACGCATGTGTCAGTCAGTCAGTCAGTTCAGTCACTCAGTAGTGTCCAGCTCTTTGCAACCCCTTGAACTGCAGCACACCAGGCTTCCCTGTCCATCACCAACTCCCAGAGTTTACCAAAACTCATGTCCATGGAGTTGTATGTGGAATCTAGAAAATGGGATGTTTCTGTTCAGTCACTAAGTCCTCTATGACTCTTTACGACCCCAGGGACTGCAGCACACCAGACTTCCCTGTCCTTCACTATCTCTCAGAATTTGTTTAAACTCATTTCCAGTGAGACAGTAATGCTATCCAACCAACTCATCCTCTGTTCCCTCTTTTTCTCCTGCCTTCAATCTTTCCCAGCATCAGGGTCTTTTCCAATGAGTTGGCTCTTCGCATCAAGTGGCCAAAGTATTGGAGCTTCAGTATCAGTCCTTCCAGTGAATATTCAGGGTTGGTTTCCTTTGGGATTGACTGGTTTGAGTTCCTTGTTGTCCATGGGTCCCTCAAGAGTGTTAGAAAAATGGTATGGATGATCTTGAAATGTTGTGGCTGCGAGCCATGTGCTACGCCAGGATTTGTGACCACCAGAGGAGAGAATTTTGATCCGGGGCTAGAGACGAGGCTTGACCACTCAGAGCTTTTTGTGTAGCATAGTTTTACTAAAGTATAAAGAGATGGGGAAAGTTTCTGACGTAGACATAAGAAGGGGAGAGAAAGAGTGCCCCCTTGCTAGGTTTTAGCAAGGCATTTTATGTCTGCTAACAAGCTACTAATCAGGTAAGAGAGACACCTCTGGGCTGAGGGAGTTTTGCCAGGCTCCTTTCCCACAAGATGCATTTTTGAGCGAGAATGGCACCAAGTATGTCATCCTTGGCCATAAAATGACATGAATACTGGTTTGTTGAGCCATTTTCAGTCCAAGTTTTGAGAAAAGAAAAAAATTTAGTCTTAGGTGGAACCAATTTGAAGAAAGACAGATTCCAAAGCAAATACACAGTTTCATCAACATAGCTTAAGAAAAACGTTTCCATAAGAAAAACGCACGGGTTAGCTGGAGGTCTGAGAAAAGTTAAGTTCAGGCAGAGCCAGATGTTGTCAACAGAGAAGGGAAACAGTCTGCCACTTGTACATAGTTTCCTCCTGCCGCTTGGGGAGCTCCGGCCTGTCTGCCTGTTAACGCTTTCAATCTTATTTGCAAATGAGAAATAGAGACACAGACTTTTAAAACAAACGTATGGACTTCAAACGGGCAAAGGAGAAGGTGTGAAGTGAAAGGGGACATTGCGATTGACACATAAACGCTATTGATACTTGTATAAAATAACTAGTGAGAACCTACTATATAGCTCAGGAACTCAATCTGTAGTGACCTAAATGGGAAGGAAATCCATAAAGAGGGGAAATAGGTATACATATAGCTGATTCACTTCGCTGTATAGTAGAAACTAACACAATATTGTAAAACAACTGTTCTCCAATAAAAATGAAGTAAAACTGTAATTTAGGTAACAGAACCAGATTTAGATTCCATTCAAACAGTGTATGGTATAAAAATTTTCATATGTACATATATATATATGTATATGTGCTGTGCTATCTTAGTCCTCAATTATGTCTGACTCTTTATGACCCTGTGACTGTAGCCCTCCAGGCTCCTCGGTCCATGGTGATTCTCCAGGCAGGAATACTGGAGTGGGTTGTATGCCCTCCTCCAGGGGATCTTCCCAACTCAAGGATTGAACCCAGATCTCCAGCATTGCAGGAGGATTCTTTACCATCATATATTTACACCTTTATACCTTTACAGGGATGTTTTGAATAGTGATTGAACAAGTTGACTTTTCTGGAATTAAACTACAAACCCAATTTCATTAAAAACCATTGGGAGCTTTCAAAACCACATAGTTATAAACATAATGGAAACCCACATCACCTCCACGTGGCCACTGTCACGGGAAGAGTTATTGATTAGTTCATTATCTGCTGTCCCATTGGAATGTGAACTCCAAGAGAGCAGGAGGCTGCCTGTCTGTTCACCATCTTATCAGTGCTCAGATGAACCACAAAATAGTAAAAAGTCAATAAATTTAGTGACCCAATGAATAAAATAAACCAATAAATGTATAACTACAAAATTAGAAGTTTTACCAAGAAATGTAAATTATTATTAGGATAAAATAATGGGGACTGATGTTGAAGCTGTAACTCCAATACTTTGGCCACCTGATACAAAGAGCTCACTCATTTGAAAAGACCCTGATGCTGGGAAAGATTGCGGGCAGGAGGAGAAAGGGATGGCAGATGATGAGATGGTTGGATGGCATCACCGACTCAATGAACATGAATTTGTGTAAACTCTGGGAGTTGGTGATGGACAGAGAAGCCTGGCGTGCTGCAGTCCATGGGGTCGCAAAGAGTCAGATACGACTGAACGACTGAACTGAACCGATGGATATTTTGTTTCCTGAGAAAGGGCTAATTATATTTGGAGGGTGAATAGATTGCTTGCTAGACAAGGAATTGATGGGCATGGGAAGGGAGTGGGCACCATTGCAGGTCAAGGACATCCAATATGGAGGGTGAGCATGCAGAAGTGCAAGAGGCCCCCGAAAGCTGGCTTGCAGTATGTATCCTGAACTTATTTGTAACTAATAAAGAGTTGGAACATTCCTGCATTACCTAATGCATTGATGCAGTAAGTTACTTTGGAAATTGAACAGACATAGTTAGTGAGTATTTACCCTTATATTTTTAATAAAATGCCATGTTATGTGTCCCTAAGGGAATAAATGAGCTTCTCTGGTTCAGGCAGTAAAGAATCTACCTGCAATGCAAGAGACCTGGGTTCTATC
The DNA here is from genome assembly GCF_029378745.1 of Bos indicus. Taxonomy (NCBI): domain Eukaryota; kingdom Metazoa; phylum Chordata; class Mammalia; order Artiodactyla; family Bovidae; genus Bos; species Bos indicus. Next base: position 64,565,714 of record NC_091779.1, on the reverse strand, counting down.
CCTGGGGTGGAAAGATTGCCTCAAGGAGGGCATGGCAACCCACTACAGTATTCTTGCCTGGAGAATCCCATGGACAGAGGAGCCTGATGGGCTACAGTCCATGAGGTCGCAAAAAGTCAGACACAACCAAGTGACTAAAACCTTCCGATTTCACTTTCAAGGGAATAAATACCAAGGGAATAGTTTAAAGAATGCTTTGATGTGACATTCTGAAACAAAAATATTTTGCAATGTTATCTTTGAACCAAGAAGTAATTATCATGGAAAACACAAGATTATATTTCACTTAAAATGTCATCGAACAAAATGTTCTACTGTCTTAAATTACAAAATTACATTTAAAAGATCTTATAAAAAATGTCTTATGAAGAGTTAAGAAACAGTAGCAAAGGTACTAAATATTACAGTTCCAATCAAAATAAACAAAGCATTAAAAAAGAGAGAAAAATTGATTTCCCACAAAGATATGCACAGTAAAGGACAGAAATGGTATGGACCTAACAGAAGCAGAAGATACTAAGAAGAGGTGGCAAGAATACACAGAAGAATCATACAAAAAAGATCTTCACCACCCAGATAATCACAATGGCATGATCACCCACCTAGAGCCAGACATCCTGGAATGTGAAGGCAAGTGGGCCTTAGAAAGCATCACTACGAACAAAGCTAGTGGAGGTGATGGAATTCCAGTGGAGCTATTTCACATCCTAAAAAATGATGCTGTGAAAGTGCTGCACTCAATATGCCAGCAAATTTGGAAAACTCAGCAGTGGCCACAGGACTGGAAAAGGTCAGTTTTCATTCCAATCCCAAAGAAAGGCAATGCCAAAGAATGCTCAAACTACCTCACAATTGCACTCATCTCACAGGTTAGCTGGAGCATGAAATGGCAACCCACTCCAGTATTCTTGCCTAGAGAATCCCATGGACAGAGGAGCCTGGTGGGCTGCTGTCCATAGGGTCACACAGAGTCAAACACGACTGAAGCAACTTAGCATGCATGGATGCATTGGAGAAGGAAGTGGCGACCAACTCCACTATTCTTGCCTGGAGAATCCCAGGGACAGAGGAGCCTGGTGGGCTGCTGTCTATGGGGTCACACAGAGTCGAACATGACTGAAGCGACTTAGCAACAGCAGCAGCACACGTTAGCAAAGTAATGCTCAAAATTGTCCAAGTCAGCCTTCAATAGTACACGAACCATGAACTTCCAGATGTTCAAGCTGGATTTAGAAAAGGCAGAGGAACCAGAGATCAAATTGCCAACATCTGTTGAATCATCATAAAAGCAAGAGCTCCAGAAAAACATCTATTTCTGCTTTTTTGACTATGCCAAAGCCTTTGACTGTGATCACAAGAAAATGTGGAAAATTCTTCAAGAGACGGGTATACCAGACCACCTGACCTGCCTCCTGAGATATCTGTATGCAGGTCAAGAAGCAACAGTTAGAATCGGACATGGAACAGATGGTTCCAAATCAGGAAAGGAGTACGTTAAGGCTGTATATTGTCACCCTGATTATTTAACTTATATGCAGGGTACATCATGAGAAAAGCTGGGCTGGGTGAAGCAGAATCTGGAATCAAGATTGCCGGGAGAAATATCAATAACCTCAGACAGGCAGATGACCACCCTTATGGCAGAAAGTGAAGAAAAACTAAAGAGCCTCTTGATGAAAGTGAAAGAGGAGAGTGAAAAAGTTGGCATAAAACTCAACATTCAAAAAATGAAGATCATGGCATCTGGTCCCATCACTTCATCAAATAGATGGGGAAACAATGGAAACAGTGAGAGACTTTATTTTCTTGGGCTCCAAAATCACTGCAGATGGTGACTACAGCCATGAAATTAAAAGATGCCTGCTCCTTGGAAGAAAAGCTATGACCAACCTAGACAGCATATCAAAAAGCAGAGATATTACTTTTCCAAGAAAGGCCCATCTAGTCAAAGGTATGGTTTTTCTACTTCTCATGTATGGATGTGATATTTGGACTATAAACAAAGCTGAGTGCCAAAGAACTGATGCTTTTGAACTATGGTGCTAGAGAAGACTCTTGAGAGTCCCTTGGACTACAAGGAGATCACATCATTCAATCCTAGAGGAAATCAGTCCTGAATACTCATTGGAAGGACTTATGTGAAGCAGAAGCTCCAATACTTTGGCCACCTGAAGCGAAGATCTGGCTCATTGGAAAAGACCCTGATGCTGGGAAAGATTGAAGGCAGGAAGAGAAGGGGACAACATTATGAGATGGTTGGATAGCATCACCGACTCAATGGACATGAGTTTGAGCAAGCTTCGGGAGCTGGTGATGGACAGGGAGGCCTGGCGTGTTGCAGTCCATGGGGTTGCAAAGAGTCAGACATGACCGAGTGACTGAACTGAACTGAGCAAGTAGCACTGAAGACCAAGATAAGGGAGCACTGTGCATTTTACTGCTTGTGAGGAAAAAAGACAGACACAAAGTTTAACATGGAAATTGCATGTTTAGAATTTCAAATACACAATCAGAAGATGGTAGAAAACTCCTCAAAGAGGAGAGTCATACCTGTGGCCAAATAGATGATGTGGATTGGCTACGTGTGCTGTGTGCTAAGTCCCTTCAGTCGTGTCCAGGTCTTTGCGACCCTATGGGCTATAGCCTGCCAGGTTCCTCTGTCCATGGGATTCTCCAGGCAAGAATACTGGAGTACCTTGCCATGCCCTCCCCCAGGGGATCTACTGACCCAGGGATTGAACCCATGTCTCTTATGTCTCCTGCATTGGCAGGTGGATTCTTCACCACTAGTGCCACAGCCGAATCGTCTATACCCCAACACAAAGTAAAAAGTTTAATGTTTGAAACAAAAAAAACAGATGATGTGGTTAGCAGGCTCTCGCCCTGCACCATCCCCACAGTCACATGGGAACAGTGGCTGTAAACACCCGTGAAGGATGCGCTGTGGTCACTGGCTGTGCCACCTGACATGCCCAGGTGAACTTCTGAGAATCCTGCTGTCTTCATTCCCCCTGCATCCTGCCCAGGTCCTGGTTCACAGTGATGCGCTGCTAGAAGAGACAGGCCGGTACGGGAACCAGTTGCCTTGACAACCACTGCCAATCCTGGCCACCCCAGATGGGGGCTGACTTGGAAGCAAAATAAACCACAAGGCATAACTGAAATGTGCCGACACGCTCGCTTCTCCATCTTCCCCAAAGTCCCCGTCCTCGTGGTCTCTCTCATTTCAGATTTGAACTTATCATATCTGGGGAGTCTCTCAACAGCCATCATAAAAGGAAACGATCAGAAGTGAAAAATACAGAGTTGCAGTTATCCCCGACTTTAATTTGTGTAGCATATGCACAGGAACTCCTCGGCATATTTTAAGCTGCTTGGGAACTGTCTGTCTAAATGCATATTATTACATCTGTCTGATAAATCAGGTACCCAAATTGAAAGTGCAGCAATCAAGAACATCACATAGATTTATTACTTTCCCTGTCGAGCAATGGGCCTATAAGGCCATGAAGAGAGAATTATGCTAGATTTATTGGGAGAGCTTATAATATTGTTATAACATCATTCACATGGGTTGTAAAAAATCTCTACTTGTCTCATCGCCTTATTTGCCTATTCCAGGTTATAAGAAACAATGAACTTACTTAGAGAACAATAAACTTACTAGAAATCTGAGAAATATGCCACATTTTGCAAAGTGAGGAGGAAGGAAGGGGAGAGGTAAGAGAAAAGGGGAAACAAAAGAGAAACAAGAAAAATAAAGAAAGAGAGAGAGGTGATCAGATAGAGAAAAAGCATGAGGAGGAACATGGTATTGATGAGAGAAAGACCCAGGTTTGCTGAGAATTTAATTCTGAGTCCCAGAGGCTGGGCATGTATCGTGTGACATGAGTTTTGGCAAGGAGGCACTATTGATAAAAAGGTAGAAGAAAGTGAAACTTTCCTGGAACAGAGGACTGAATGACAAAGCCACAAGCCCTCTTAACATTTATTTTCATAAACTCTAAATCCAGGTACAAATAATAATTGACACTCACTAGAATTTCATTTAAGTGGGTTTAAAATAAATACCTTTCCCTACAAGAATATGAAGCCACCATTTATAACATGCCACTCTAGTGCTCGCTTTTAATATTAGGTTAGAGGTAACAAAGTATAATACTTTATAAAGTAGAAATATGTGTGCAGAATTTGACACAATGTACCGCATGCTACAAAAATGAAAGGAAAAATAGAAGAATTCTAGAATGTTGGGACTAAATGAATTTTACCTGTTAGGTTCAGTATTTGATTTAATGTCAAAACTTTCTTCTGCGAGTATATAGTAAGGTAAAGAAAGGACACTGCCCTTTACCTAGTTCTGGCAGACACTCAAGCTGCAGGTCATATACTATGGCCCCATTGCCATGTTGCTTAAAATTCATAATGGTTGATGTGTTAAAAAAAAAAAGTAATAAAGATATTGATAACTAGAATTTAACTATTAAGATAAGACTTCTATTTAATTCACTTAATTGTTTCTACGTACATAAGATGCCTTTGGGATCTAGCAGTATTAGATTTGGTGAAGTCTACGTTGCACTGATGGCACCCCACTCCAGGACTCTGGCCTGGAAAATCCCATGGAGGGAGGAGCCTAGTGGGCTGCAGTCCATGGGGTCGCTAAGGGTCGGGCACGACTGAGCGACTTCACTTTCACTTTTCACTTTCATGCATTGGAGAAGGAAATGGCAACCCACTCCAGTGTTCTTGCCTGGAGAATCCCAGGGATGGGGGAGCCTGGTGGGCTGCCATCTATGGGGTCGCACAGAGTCGGACACGACTGAAGCGACTTAGCAGCAGCAGCAACAGGTTCCACTGAACAACCCATAATCATCACACCATGCACTTCAGGACTAACAGATTTTTATCGCACCCTTTACTCCCTTGCTTCTTTACTTCCACTCATTTTGCCTCAAACATACATTGAGTCTTGATGTCTGTACTTATGCAATGAAAACTAGTAAAAAAAAAAAAGATCTCTCCTAACCACTCTGTTTTTTTCTGAATACATTTTTCTATTTCTCTAATGAATTTGAAAATTCTAGTATATATACCTCATGCATTTCCAGATGCTGAAAAGCAGAGGTCATCTGAAAAAGCAAAAATAAGAAAAAGAAAAATCTAATTAATTTCTAATGCTGATTATCACTGAAACAAGCACTTTATACATTTCTGATGGAGACAGCCCCTGATTAAAACTTAACACCACTATATAGCAGTCAGGATGGAATCACGAATATAAGTGAGCATACATATGCTAGCAAAACTAGCTCATACTGGTAAACCAAAAGATAAGACTAGAAACGTATTTTATTTACATGGATTTTCCCACAAATCTATCTCTTATCACTAATTGAGGTGATAATGTGGCCTTGATTTTTTAATTAAACTGAGATAAATGTAGAACATGCAGTTCTAAGGAGGAAGTCAGAGCGATTCCATGGTAACATCTTGCAAAACTATAGTAAAATATAAAATACTGATACAGTTCTGTCAGCACAAGGATCCTTCCCCTTGAACTTCTATAGTCCTGCCTGTCTCCTTCCCTCTGCCCACCCCAATCCCTGGCAACAATAATCTATCTCCATAATCTTTTCATTTCAATAATGTTGTATAAAAGGAACTATGTAGCATGTAGCTTTTGGGGGTTGGCTTTTCTCACTCATAATAATTCCCTGCAGGCCCATGTTGTTGAGTGTGTTAGCAGCTTGTGCTTTTTATTGCACAGTAGCTTTCATGGGATAAATACACAAGCATGGAATTGCTGGGTGGCATCAGAGAAGGCAATGGCACCCCACCCAGTACTCCTGCCTGGAAAATCCCATGGATGAAGGAGCCTGGTAGGCTGCAATCCATGGGGTCGCTGAGGGTCGGACACGACTGAGCGACTTCCCTTTCACTTTTCACTTTCATGCACTGGAGAAGGAAATGGCAACCCACTCCAGTGTTCTTGCCTGGAGAAACCCAGGGACAGGGGAGCCTGGTGGGCTGCCGTCTATGGGGTCCCACAGAGTCAGACACGACTGAAGTGACTTAGCAGTAGCAGTAGCATGACAGTCACATGCTTAGTTTTCTATGAATCTGCCCAACTATTTTCCAGAGTGCCTACACCATTTTTGATTCCTCTTAACAATGTATATGGGGCCTCCCAGGTGGAGGTACTAAAGAACCCTTCTGCCAATGCAGGAGACATAAGAGACACAGGTTCGATCCCGGGGTTGGAAAGATCCCCTCAAGGAGGAAATGGCTGCTGGCTCCACTATTCTTGCCTGGAGTATTCCCATGGACAAAGGAGCCTGGTGAGCTACAACTCATAGGGTTGCAAAGATTTGGACACGACTGAAGTGACTTGGCATACATGCACAACAATGTATATGTATCTGATGTCTTTGCATCCTTGTAAACAGGCAAGTTATCACCACTTTTCATTTTAGCCATTCTAATCCATCGTAGCATTATCTCTTTGGTGTTTAAATTCACATTTCCCTAATGGCTAATATACTTTGGCCACCTGATGTGAAGAGCTCATTTGAAAAGACCCTGATGCTGGGAAGGATTGAGGGTAGGAGGAGAAGGGGACGACAGAGAATGAGGTTGTTGGATGCCATTGTTGGATGGCATCACCGACTCAAAGGACATGAGTCTGAGTGAACTCCAGGAGTTGGTGATGGACAGGGAGGCCTGGGGTGCTGTGGTTCATGGGGTCGCAAAGAGTCAGACACAACTGAGCAACTGAACTGAACTGAACTGAATGGCTAAAGATGTTGGACAACTTTCCATGTGCTGATTTGCCACCGGTACATTCTTCTTAGCGAAATTTCTCTTTACACATTTTGCTTATTTTCAGTTGAATTGTTTTTTGCCTTGGTGTGTCTGTGTGTGTTTTAAGCAGTTGCATATCAGAATTTCCTTATGTACTCTAGGTTCTAGTCCTTTGCTGGGTGCTTTCTTATGTCATTGTTCTCATTTAAAAATAAATGGCTTTACTTCAGGTAGTGTACACCTTATTGATATTCTCTAATTGATTTTGCCTTCAGGGTCAAGCCTAAGAACTTATGTCTAGCTTGAGATCGTGATTTTTTTCTCTATTTTTATACTAAATGCTTTACAATTTTACATTTCAGTATGCGGTCTATTCAGTTTTTTTTTTTTTTTTTGTATAAAGTGTGAGGTTTAGTTTGAAGTTTTCTGTTGTTCTTTGGATTTTACTTTTATTTTCTGGCCTATGGATGTTCAACTGCTCCAGCATCATTTGTTGAAAAACTTTTCCTCATCTATTGAATTGCTTTTGTACCTTTATCAAAACTCGTTTGGGCACATTGGGACTTCATCTGAATGAGATAGTATAGACCCCTTTCTCTGTGCTTCTCCTCATGAAACACAACTATAAACCCCAGGAGACACCCGGATGAGAAATCTGAGAGGCAGCAAGAGGATGAACTGATGCAGGACATCAGGGCTGGTGAAGAGCACAGTGATAGGACGTCTTACAACCCTGGATCCCACAGAAGAGGGCAACTCTGGCCTGACACTTCCTGATGGCTGGTTCAGAAGGCCATTCTCCCCTCCAGCTGAATAGGAGTCTCCTCTGACAAATCAGCGAGCTCAGTGCCATTGACAATGGGACAATAAGGACCCTCACCAACACAAACCAGCCAGAGGAGGCTCCCCTCTGCTGAGAAATACTAAAGTGGGCAGGCAAAAGCAGAGAGAGAGACTTGGCTACAGCCTGGCCCAAGAAGACTCTTTGGTTCTACTTAAGTGAGGCTCCACGTCCTTACTAGAGACACCAGGGCAGGCAAAGGGCATCGGCAAGTAAGTCCAACCATAATAACTACACAACGCGGGACATCCCTGTTTCATCCCCAAGAGATGGGGGCAAACTTCCACAGCAAGTACTCACCCAGGGAGACCTCTTGGTCCCTGTGGGTCTGAAACTCTTTTCCCCAGTAGAGACTCATTCTATATCTGGTCTAGGAAGCCCTTTTTTGCTACATCAGGCAGTACCAGCAGGAACTAGCAGGGCCCAAGTGTTATCACAAAAACCAAAGAGATACAATAAAGTAATGCCTTTAATACAATCAAAGGGAAACTCTCACTGGAACCACAGCCTTGAAAAGCAGTCTAGGACCTGTGTGCTAAATCTGAAAAGAGAGAAAAAAAAATCTAAATAATACCAGAATCTCCTTACATAGTAATCTAAATGTCCAGGATATAATAAAAATTCATCTGTCATACCAGAACCAAGAAAATCACAGCTTGAATGGGGAAAAAAATCAATCAATCAGCTGACAACAGCACTAAGATAAATCATATGTTGGGTTTATCTGAGAGGGACTTTAAAGCAGCCATCACAACAGTACTTCCAGAATCTATCACACAGCCTCTGAAAACAAATGAAAAGATAGAAAATCTCATTAACAAAATAGAAGTCATATAAAAGAACCAAATGGAAATTATAGAACTGAAAAATGCAATAATGAAAACAAAAATGTCACTGGATTGGGTCAATAGCAGACTGGAGATGACAGAGGATGAATTTACAGACAGATCAATAGAATTCACCTAATATGCACAACATAGAGAAAACGGGCTTAAAAAATGTAGCAGAGCCTCAGAGACCTGTGAGAGAATAGCAAAAGACTCAACATATTTATTTTCAGGATCCCACAAAGAGAGGAGAAAGAGGCTGAAATTCAAAGTGTATCTGAAGAAATAATGACTGAAATTTTCCAAAATATGGAAAATATATACAATCACAGATTCAATAAGTTGAGAAAATTCAAACAAGAAAAACCAAATAAATCTACAACAAGACACATCATAATTCAAATTTTGAATATTAAAGATGAAGTGAAAAGTCTTGAAAGCATCTAGAGTTTTTCTGTTTTTTTGTTTTTTCCCAATAGTGGAAAGACAGAGCTGACAAAATTGTGCAAAGTTTTACCTTCATTGAACAGACTCCAGCGAAACTAGAGAATTATATAGACTTTCAATTAAGCTTTATTTTTAAGATTTAAACAAAGCCAAAGACCACCAGGAACATATCTGTAGTTGAATAATTAGGTCTCAGTACTTGTTGCAGTAAGGCAAGCTTATGCCGTTGAGAATAGTGGCTGTCTCAGTAAGAAAGTGTTAAAGTTAAACAAATACTATACTATTTAGATTTCAGTTAGGTAAAGCATCAAGGGTGGAGAAGGAAATGGCAACCCACTCTAGAGTTGCCTGGAGAATTCCATGGACAAAGGAGCCTGGTGGGCAATAGTCTATGGGGTTGCAAAGAGGAGGACATGACTTAGCAACTGAACAAAGGGTTAAGGGATTTCTTGTAGACTGGATGCTGTTGGAAAGCTGGGGTGACTCTATTATTAGGTTAAGAAGTACCAGTCATTCATTTGGCAAAAGGGGTGTGCTTGGTGTTCTGTGGATTTTGCAGTAACTGACACCTTGGGCTGCTATAACAGAATACCAGAGACTGGGTGGCTTATAAACAACAAAGATTTATTTGTCATGGAGCTGGAGGCTGGGAAGTCTGAGATCTCAGTGCCAGGATGGTTAGGATCTGGTGATACCCCTGTTGTGTCTGGGCTGCAGTGACTTCTCAGTGTGTCCTTACAGTGAAGAGAGATGGAGAGAGCTCTCTAGCATCTTTTAATAAGGACACTGATCCCATTCATGAGGGCCCCACCCTCAAGACCCGAAAACCTCCAAACACCCACCTCTGACTACGGTCACACTGGGGTTAGGATTTCAACATATGAATTTGGTGGGGACACAAATATTAGTCCACAGTGGTGACCTTGTTTTTGTCTGTATTTGGACAAAATTATAAAGTAGCCTGTTTGTTGATCTCACGTTGTCATAGTATCAGAGGAAGTCAGTTTTCTCTGAGATTATTTGTGTCCAACAGGAGGATAATATGGCCTAACTGTGAGGGATAGGGCACAAAATTTCTGATTTCAGGAGGACCTTTTTTTTTTCCTTTGTCAAATGTTATTTGCCTAATATTCTGTTGGATGGTATATGCATTGAACCTATCTATACCTTTACAAACATAGTTGCTACTAGAAATACATTAATATTTTTAAATTCTAGCAACTAGATTTGATTCTTCTTGTTTTCTCTAAGAACATTCCCTTTAATAAGGGAGTAATTGAATTTTACAGTGCAATTAGGGTAATTCTAGCAACTTTTGATATTCAAAATGAATGGAAAGGTGTAGACAACAGACATTTATGTTAGAACACATTTTCAGGGATAATTATGTTTCTTTTGGGGGCAACATAATTGGCCATATGCTCTGGGAGGTTGAACTGAATTGTGGCAATTCATATATAATTAATAAAAAAATGAAAACACACTGGACTGCAAAAAAAGCCTGTAATGTTAGTATGAGACAATCACCAAAAGACTTAAATACTTCCCAGAAAGTGAGGAAAAACTAAGGAGCCTCTTGATGAAGGTGAAAGAGAAGAGTGAAAAAACTGCCTTAAAACTCAAAATTCAAAAACCTAAGATCATGGCATCTGGTCCCATCACTTCATGGAAAATAGAAGGGGGAAAAATGGAAGCAGTGAGAGATTTTCTTTTCTCGGGCTCCAAAATCACTGCAGATGGTGCCTACAGCTATAAAGTTAAAACACGCTTGCTCCTTGGAAGAAAAGCCATGACAAACCTAGACAGTGGATTAGAAAGCAGACATCATGTTGCCCACAAAGGTCCATATAGTCAAAGCTATGGTTTTGCAGTAGTCAGGTACAGATGTGAGAGTTGGACCATAAAGAAGTCTGAGTGCTGAGGAATTAATGCTTTCAAACTGTGGTGCTGGAGAAGACTTTTGAGAATCCCTTGGACTGCAAGAAGATCAGACCAGTCAAACCTAAAGAAAACAACCCTGAATATTCACTGGGAGGACTGTTGCTGAAGCTGAAGGTCCATTACTTTGGCCACCTGATGCAAAGAGCCGACTCATTGGAAAAGACCCAGATGCTGGAAAAGATAGAGGGCAGAAGGAGAAGAGGGCAGCAGAGGATGAGATGTTTAGATAGCATTACTGACTCAATGGACATGAATCTGAGCAAACTCTGGGAGATAGTGAAGGACAGGGAAGCTTGGCATGATGCAGTCCATGGGGTTGCAAAGAGTCAGACAAGACTTAGCAACTGAACTACAACAACAGAAAGACAAATACAGAACTGGACGCCACCATTATCTGAACCCAGGCCATCTGACCCAGGGTCCCTGCATCTAAAATACTTGAAAAAGTATGATAAGTAAAGAGGACAGCAACTGTGCTGCTGCTGCTGCTGCTGCTGCTAAGTCGCTTCAGTCGTGTCCGACTCTATGCGACCCCAGAGACGGCAGCCCACCAGGCTCCCCTGTCCCTAGGATTCTCCAGGCAAGAACACTGGAGTGGGTTGCCATTTCCTTCTCCAATGCATGAAAGTGAAAAGTCGAAGTGAAATCGCTCAGTCATGTCCGACTCCTAGCGACCCCATGGACTGCAGCCTACCAGCCTCCTCCATCCATGGGATTTTCCAGGCAAGAGTAGTGGAGTGGGGTGCCATTGCCTTCTCTGAGCAACTGTGCTAACAACACTCAATAACAGATTTAGATTTCTCTCTAGTGCCTTAACTCACCTAATGGGCAAAGTCTGAGATGGGAAGTTGCCAAACTGCATGTGCTGCAGTGAGTAGATTTTTTCAGGAATCTGCTGAAAGCAGTTGTAGAACTGCCTGCAAGTGGAGAAAGATGCCCACGTGGAACTGACTCTCACCACTCTAAGGGCCCTTGGGAATGCCATAGAAAAAGCAAGGAAGAGAGGAAGGAAGGGGCAAAACTCAAGAGCTTCATGAACATGGATGTTGGAGAGCAGGTGACCTGGCTCCATACAAGACATATTTCACCCACCACAGCCTCCTTGTGATGAGTTCTTTCCTGTGTCTCCTGTATGTCTTTCTACTATACAAAACCATCTCTCATCCCTCACCATCCTACATGCACAGAAACCTGATCTTCCTTGTCTCTAGAAATTATTTTTTATGATGTTTTAACTAAGTATGTTTTTAATTGTTGTTTAGTTGCTCAGTCATGTCATACTCTATGCCACCCCATGGACTGTAGCTCACCAGGCTCCTCTGTCCATGGGATTTCTGAGGCAAGAATACTGGAGTGGGTTGCCATTTCCTTCTCCAGGGGATCTTTCTGACCTGGAGATTAAACCTGAGTATGCTGCTTTGCCAAAGCAGATTCTTTACTACTGGGGAACCAGGAAAGCCTTATGCTTTTAACAGAAAAGGTCAAATACATTTTAACCCACTAGGTAAACAAGAAATGAGTTTGTTTGAGTACATACAGACCACTTTGTTCAGGGAGGCAAAAGCCAAAAACACCTGCGGAAACCTTGCTGCCTCATGGCTCGGTCTTTCGGGAGAGTGGCTGGCGGCTGATTGTTCGACCTGCTGGTGCATTGTGAAACTCCATTTCTTAGAAAATACAGCTTTCTGAAATTAAGCCAGCAGTATCTCAGTCTTTTTCAAGATATCAAAGCAGAGGAATAATATATACATTATCCACTGCAGTATGGAGTCTTAAGATAGTAAATATCTCCATAGGCCTCCATTTACAGATACAATCTGGGAGGGTGTAGGGGGTGAGAGGGTGTAAATCTCACCAGGAAGAATGAGAGGATGCAAATTGTTTTCCTTCCTTTATTTAAATATTTAGTCTGTTTCTTACTAAAATGCAGTTTGCCACAAGCCTAATTTGTAGCACTTCCGAGTTAATCAAAGAAATTATAAAGTAGGCATCACCTAATTTACAATGAATGTGAGTGAAAGAGAGATCTGAGGGGACTTTGTACATAATTCTTATGGGTCTATATGAATAGATGTACTAACTAAGTAGAGCTGAAAATAGGCCTGAGAATATGTGAGCTGGCATTATGATTTCCTGCTCTGTAGGAGCCCGGATGTGTGTAGAGAGATGTGGCTTTTATCCCAAGCACTTGGATTTCATTATCTACTTGTGAATTACACACTTTCCTATAAAAATTCATGTGCAGGAAAGGAAGTATATATAACTTCAGAATTTTGTTTTGCAACTTTGTTTCCAAAATGGTCGTGTAAAATAAGGTCTCTGAGATTACTCAGAAAAGAAATGAAATGTATAGAAACATTTGGCATGGACAAGATAAACAAACACAAAAACAGTGGAAGAAAATACAGTATTATTTGCTACCTGATTATATATCCAAGTTACTTCACAACATGCATTCATGTATTGTTGTTGTTCAATCGCTCAGTCATGTCTGACCCTTTGTAACCCCATGGACTGTAGTACGCCAAACCACTATGAGGTACCATTTCACACCAGTCAGAATGGCTGCGATCCAAAAGTCTACAAACAATAAATGCTGGAGAGGGTGTGGAGAAAAGGGAACCCTCTTACACTGTTGGTGGGAATGCAAACTAGTACAGCCACTATGGAGAACAGTGTGGAGATTCCTTAAAAAACTGGAAATAGAACTGCCTTATGATCCAGCAATCCCACTGCTGGGCATACACACTGAGGAAACCAGAATTGAAAGAGACACGTGTACCCCAATGTTCATTGCAGCACTGTTTATAATAGCCAGGACATGGAAGCAACCTAGATGCCCATCAGCAGATGAATGGATAAGAAAGCAGTGGTACATATACACAATGGAGTATTACTCAGCCATTAAAAAGAATACATTTGAATCAGTTCTAATGAGGTGGATGAAACTGGAGCCTATTATACAGAGTGAAGTAAGCCAGAAGGAAAAACACCAATACAGTATACTAACACATATATACGGAATTTAGAAAGATGGTAACAATAACCCGGTGTACGAGACAGCAAAAGAGACACTGATGTATAGAACAGTCTTATGGACTCTGTGGGAGAGGGAGAGGGTGGGAAGATTTGGGAGAATGGCATTGAAACATGTAAAATATCATGTAAGAAACGAGTTGCCAGTCCAGGTTCGATGCACGATACTGGATGCTTGGGGCTAGTGCACTGGGAAGACCCAGAAGGATCGCATGGGGAGGGAGGAGGGAGGAGGGTTCAGGATGGGGAACACGTGTATACCTGTGGCGGATTCATTTTGATATTTGGCAAAACTAATACAATTATGTAAAATTTAAAAATAAAATAAAATCAGAAAAAAAAAGAAAACAAACAAACAAAAAAAAGATGACCTAAGATCCTGATTTTATTTTTTAAATTATAAGTGAATATTATTTTTTCTATTTCTAAAAAGTTAATCTGTAGGATCACAAACAGCACTTAGAAATGTGGAGAAAACTTAGAAATGTGGAGAACACTTAGAAATGTGGAGAAAGAACACTTAGTAGTAAAATATTAAGAAAACTAATTTTGAAAGACATTAATTTGAATTCAAATATCTGGAAGTATTTTATACTTATAACTATAGAGTTTAAAGGTCTAATTAAAAAAATAAAGTTGAACTGAAAGAATATATCATGCAACGACATTATTTGATTTTCATCAAATGCCCTCTTCAGTATTCAAGAAGAGACATGCCCATTTCATTGCGTGGCCTTTGATTTCTAGCTCTTTGAGGGAAAAAAACTGGCTTTGAGAAACTAAGCTGTTGATCTAGACCAGCAGAAGAAGAAAATAGAAGTACCTAAAGATATTTTCCCCCGTTACAATGTTGAATGACTGTTATCTGATGTTTACCAAAACATAAATACATTGGAGGGCTTTCCTGGTTGGTAAAGAATCTGCCTACAATGCAGGAAACGGTTTTGATCCCTGGATCAGGAAGATCCCCTGGAGAAGGGAATGGCTACCCACTCCAGTATCCTTACCTGGGAAATCCTGTGGACAGACGACCCTAGGAGACTCTAGTCCATGTGGTTGCAAGAGTCCGACACGACTGAGTGACTAAACCACCACCACCAAAGATATCGGAGCAAATTTATTAAACACTCAGATCTGAACTTTTTATAAACAGAGTGACAATATAATTTATGATCCAAAACTGGAATACTCTGAGAGGGAAACACTTTGATGGAATTATGCCAGGACAACCAAAAGAATCAACCAGGACTCAGTTTTCCTTAGATTATCTTCAGATAATCAACCTTTAACCACTTTTCTGAGTTGATATATCAATGATAGTACATTCCCATGCAGCACACTGAAGCCCTATATAATGAGGCATACCTCATTTATGTGGATTTCATGTTTTATGCTACACAGTTGTTCCTCTGAGTATGGACGTTTGCTCCTTTGCCTTCATTATATTTTGCTAGGAGGGGGAGAAGGATGAAAAAGAGGAAGGGCTGAGTAATCCATTCTAATTTGAATGTGTAAGTTTAAATTCAAATGTTTTAAATGACTTACTAGCAAGTATAGAGCTTTTATCTAAAGATAGCGATTTCACAGTTCCTCAATTTTCAAGCATTTTGGCTTAGCCTACAAATGAAAGAGACAGAATTTCTAGAGCACCAAAGAAATTGATCCCTTGGTATCTTTTATCATAAATATGTACACATGGATACCTTTGTTAAATTGTTCCAGAGTCTTCTGATTTGGGTTTAATAATCCTGGTTCATTCATCTTTTGTGCAAACCTTTAACAATCAAAGAAAGAGTCGGAACTTTTCCAATGTTTTTTTTTTTTTTTTGGTCAATTTTCTCATATCCCCTGTTAAGGCAAACTTTATGAGGAATCAGCTTTGTAACACTAACTCAATGCATTAAAAAAAAAATATCTGGACCTTGGCAAATAGGCCAAAGAAAGTTGTGATGTTTGTATTCCTTAAAACATTCTGACTAAACCAGAGGAAGCCAGAAGTGAAAGCAGAGGACTGCAAGAAGCTCTGGAGTGAGAGCTGCTGTCTCACCCTAACCCCATGGGGCCAGGGCAAGGTGTTTAATCTGTCTGAGCCTCAGTCTGCTCCTCTGTAAAATGGGGACATCCCTTTCCACCATGGAAAATCGTGTGTGTGAAGGTCTATAGGTCACATGTGAATGGAGTGCCCATACTTGGCACATTATAAATAGAGCAGGGAGGCTATTTTTTAAAAATGACCTCTGACACCATGACACCAAATTTGACTTGACATTCATAGTCAATTGATTTTTGATAAAATGCCAAGAAAATTCAAAAGGGGGAATGATCGTGTGGACCCCATGATATTGGTTATAGAAATGCCCTGGGAGAGGCTAAACAATTTCAGATTGTTCAGCTGTTTTCACAATAAGCGAAGAAATTTCTCCTTGAATTAAACACAGATAAGATTTTTCCTCCAAGTAAATTATTTCTAATCACTAGAAAGTTAATGATTATAATTTTTAAACCAGAGAGAGTCTATTTTATGCTTAGCTTACATCTTCAAAACACTTCAAACCAGGAGAATTAAGTATGTTTAAGAGTCTTCTTTATTAAAAGCAATAGATCATAAAATGATTTTGCTAAAATAAGAATGGCTGTGATTAGGTAATAAGTAAGTGGATTTCACAAAAGAGTGCTTCAGTATGAAGTCAGGACCCTAAGAAGGAAGAAAACAGTGGGATTCACTGTGACTGTTGTGAGCAGACTAATAACGTTTTTTCAACAAATGGAAGACAAATCAGGATCATTCAGGGTAGAAAATTCTGGGAGATAGCGAGGGATAGGAGGCCTGGTGAGCTGCAGGGGTCACAAAAAGTTGGACATGACTTAGTGACTGAACAACAACAGTGTAGGAAAAAACTGATGTTCATGTTCATCTATTAAAGACTTAGAAGGTCGTTTTTTTCAGTTCTCATTGATTTCTCACTCTGTCTATGAGCATATAGTTCACTATGAACTCAGGAGCTCAACTTTACATTCTAATTTGGAAATGTCTTTCTTGTTAACTCAATTGTCTTTCACTTGAAGGCAGCTCTCACAGCAACTCTATTTTAGGTATTGTTCATTAAACATGTACTTTTTCCTTTAGTAAGACTGTTTACAGATTAATTTTAAAGGAGTTATTAACTGATCAATATTTTAAGATATTAAAGCAGTGTAGAATGACTCTGAACACATACATGTGAACATAGGAGTGATTTTCACAAAGAGAAGAGATCTGATTTTGAGACTTAGGTCAACTCAGTTCAGTTCAGTCACTCAGTCGTGTCCAACTCTTTGAGATCCCGTGGACTGCAGCACGCCAGGCTTCCCTGTCCATCACCAACTCCCAGAGCTTACTCAAACTCACGTCCATTGAGTCAGTGATGCCATCCAATCACCTCATCCCCTGCCATCCCCTTCTATTCCTGCCTTGCACAGCATCATGGTCTTTTCCAGTGAGTCAGTTCCTCACATCAGGTGGCCAAATTAGTGGAGCTTCAGCTTCAGGATCAGTCCTTCCAGTGCATATTCAGGACTGATTTCTTCAGTCGGCATGAGTTTGAGCAAACTCTGGGAAAAAGTGAAGAACAGAAGCCTGGTGTGCTGCAGTCCATGGGGTCACAAAGAGTTGGAATTGACTTGGTGACTGAACAACAACAACAAATAGGCACTTTGCATACAATACGAGAAAAAAAAGTAAACACACCTCATGGAATTTAGATTCTATCAAGAAATACAGACAATTAATAACCAAACTAGTAATGATTGTCGTGATCACAAATAGTGATTCCTGGTAGGATGTACATGGAAGGGTCATGAAAAGGATCCTTAGATGGGGTGACCACGGAAGGAGAAACCAGGGCCGGGATTTGAGGACTGAGGAGGTAGGTCCCTGGGGATCTCAGAAAGACTGTCTCAGGTGGAAAGGACAGCCTGGGAGAGGGTGCAGATGGGGAGAGGATGTGGGTCATGGAAGGATGACAGGAAGCAGCCTAGCCGAGTGAGAAACAAGTGGAGATAATGGAGGTAGAGTTTGTCCCAGAAGTCCGAGAGCAAGTCACGAAGGGTCTCCCAACACCATGACTGGCAGTGGGAATTGTTTTCTTCCCAGGAAAACATTTGAACTCTAAGCCTGGCAGTGATGCTGACATAATGTGGTTTACCGTTTTTTTTTTTTTTTTCTTGTGATTTGTGCATGTGTGTGTGTGTGTTTTATACTTAGGGTCACACGACCTTATTATTGGGCTTCCCTGGTGACTGAGAGGGTAAAGAATCTGCCTGCAATGCAGGAGACCCGGGTTCAATCCCTTGGTCCGGAAGATCCCCTGGAGAAAGAAATGGAAGCCTACTCCAGTATTCTTGCCTGGAGAATTCCATGGACAGAGGAGCCTGGTGGGCTACAGTCCATAGGGTACAGAGAGTCAGACACGACTGAGTGACTAACACTTTCAACATTATTATTACATTAACCATGGTTTGCCTTTAACATAGGTAACTTTTCAGTATCTTGTTTGTTTTAAATTTTTTACCCTGATGAAATATATGTAATATGAAAATCACCATTAAGTGCTTTTTAGTTGTAAAATTCAACATTAGTTACATTCACAATGATGTGCAACCACCTCCACTATTGATTTCCAAATGGTTTAAGTTTTTCAAAGCTCATCCCGGGCGCCCTGTGGAGAATAGGTTAGAGAGAGACTCATTTGTTTTCTCACACAATGGAGTATTACTCAGCCATTAAAAAGAATACATTTGAATCGGTTCTAATGAGGTGGATGAAACTGGAGCCTATTATATAGAGTGAAGTAAGCCAGAAAGAAAAACACCAATACAGTATCAGATCAGATTAGATTAGATCAGTCACTCAGTTGTATCCGACTCTTTGCGACCCCATGAATTGCAGCACACCAGGCCTCCCTGTCCATCACCAACTCCCGGAGTTCACTGAGACTCACGTCCATCGAGTCAGTGATGCCATCCAGCCATCTCATCCTCTGTCGTCCCCTTCTCCTCCTGCCCCCAATCCCTCCCAGCATCAGAGTCTTTTCCAATGAGTCAACTCTTCGCATGAGGTGGCCAAAGTACTGGAGTTTCAGCTTCAGCATCATTCCTTCCAAAGAAATCCCAGGGCTGATCTCCTTCAGAATGGACTGGTTGGATCTCCTTGCAGTCCAAGGGACTCTCAAGAGTCTTCTCCAACACCACAGTTCAAAAGCATCAATTCTTCGGTGCTCAGCCTTCTTCACAGTCCAACTCTCACATCCATACATGACCACATGCGTATATATGGAATTTAGAAAGATGGTAACAATAACCCTGTATACGAGACAGCAAAAGAGACACTGATGTATAGAACAGTCTTTTGGACTCTGTGGGAGAGGGAGAGGGGGGGATGATTTGGGAGAATGGCATTGAAATATGTATAATGTCATATATGAAACGAGTTGCCAGTCCAGGTTCGATGCATGATACTGGATGCTTGGGGCTGGTGCACTGGGACGACCCAGAGGGATGGTATGGGTAGGGAGGAGGGAGGAGGATTCAGGATGGGGAACACATGTATACCTGTGGCAGATTCATTTTGATATATGGCAAAACCAATACAATGTTGTAAAGTTAAATAAAATAAAATTAAAAAAATAAAAAATAAAAGACTTGCTTAAAAAATAAAAAAAAAAATATAATGACAAAAAAAAAAAAGAAAACAAATGAAAAAGACTTGAGCAAAGAGAGAGGTAGTTAGAATGGAAAAAAAAAAAAGAAAAAAAGAACTAATCTGACAGACCTGTCAAAAGGATGCTTGCCATGACTTGGCTGTAGAATGACTAGGGGGATTCATTCTCAAGAAGGAGTGATTTCATATACTATGTAAGTTTCTGATTTGGACGGATGCAAGATACTCAGCTTCTGTCTTAGATAAGAAAATGCTTTTTGGAATCTGTGGGAGAAGGCAAGGGTGGGATGATTTGAGAAAATAGCATTGAAACATGTATATTACCTTATGTGAAATAGATCACCAGTCCAGGTTCGATGCATGAGCCAGGGCGCTCAGGGCTGGTGCACTGGGATGACCCTGAGGGATGGGATGGGGAGGGAGGTGGGAGGGGGGTTCAGGATGGGGGACACATGTACACCGATGGTTGATTCATGTCAATGTATGGCAAAAACCACTACAATATTGTAAAGTAATTAGCCTCCAATTAAAATGAAAAAATAAAATTAAAAAAAAAGAAAATGCAGAGAGAGGGTCAATTGTTTGAATTTGCAGAACTTGAGATATCCCTAGTTTCTCCCCATTTAGCTGGAATTTAAAGAATTTAATTGTAAATGAGCACACAGGTCTAGGGCTTTTGAGAGATGAAGGAATAGAGGGCAAATAGAGGGCAAAGCTGTGGCTGCAATGAAGACAAAGAAGAGCATCTAAAGTAAAAAAGACAGAAGGCCACACCAGGCAGGAGGGAAGGAGCACTGAAGGAACAAACATGTTGGAAGATCTAGCAAGCATCCAAAACAGAGGAAGTGTTGAAATGCGGGACCTGAACCAGCTGACTGGTGATGTGAAGTTTTAATTCCCACTCTCCAATTTTCTAAACCTTCCTACATTTGCCCATGTAAGAAGCAAGTCCTTATGTAGCAGAGCCTGGATGCCACAACCTTAAGTAGCCTACTCAGAATGCAGTATCCTGTTTTTCTGAGGGTCAGAGGGTAGACAAATCTCTGATTTTTCAGGCAATCTAGCCCTCCATCACATGACTCTGGGGTAAATTCAGATTGAGGTGAATTACCAGGATCCCATTCCTCTGACAGTGACTTGTTCAAAGGTGAGCTTATGATACTTCCCGCTAAGGAAACATGAAGGATGGTCTGCTGGGAGCATCTGGGAAAGGTTTCAACACAAAAAAAGGGACCCACAAGAGAAAGAATTCCTCTCCATTTGACAGATTGTGATATCTGAAACCACATAGCCTTTTTGCATTTACAGCCTTGAAATTAAGACACTTGCTCCTTGGAAGAAAAGTTATGACAAACCTAGAGAGTGTATTAAAAAGCAGAGATATTACTTCCTGACAAAGGGCCATCTAGTCAAAGCTATGTTTTTTCCAGTAGTCATGTACAGATGTGAGAGTTGGGCCATAAAGAAGGCAAAGTGCCAAATAATCGCTGCTTTTGAATTGTGGTGCTGGAGAAGACTCTTGAGGGTCCATTGGACTTCAAGGAGATTAAACCAGTCAATCCTAAAGGGAATCAACCCTGAGTATTCATTGGAAGGACTGATGCTGAATCTAAAGCTCCAATACTTTGTCCAACTGATGCAAAGTGCTGACTCTTTGGAAAAGACCCTGATGCTGGAAAAGATTGAAGGCAGAAGGAGAAGGGGATGATAGAGGATGAGATGGTTGGATGGCATCACCAACTCAATGGACATGAGTTTGAGCAAACTGTGGGAGATAGTGAAGGACAAGGAAGCCTGGTGTGCTGCAGTTCATGGGGTCACAATGAGTCGGACACGACTGAGTGACTGAACAACAGTGACAGGGTACTAGCTCAAGGACCAAGCTGAGGATGGCAGAGTGAAAAATGGAAAGGGCTCAGGGGCCATTCCTCTTTAGTCAGTATGTTAAACAGCATTGTGAACTTGCAGATCTGGGAAATAATAATCATGTTGTTAGTGTTTAAGCAATTTTAAGTCAACTACAGCCAAAAACATTTTAACTGATATAATGATATCTGAAAATTTCATTAAAATGTTGCTAATTTTGTTTCTCTGAGATGTAATAAAGAAGAAAACGGGACATAGATAGATAAACAGATGGTTGATATCTTTGGCACAATGTTGAATTTCATACACTTTAGAGTAATATATGTAACATATAACAGTGTAAAAGCTAAAATCTGTATAGAAAATACAGAACTTAAGTCTATGATTGACATTTATAATTTAACCCATTATAATTTCCAATATCTTCTGTTCTACTATGTTGGAGATAGTTTGTATTCCTTATACAAAAGAGCCATGTGGTAACCTTCTAAATATTACATCTCAGTTTTACATATGTAGCTTTTTGATTTCTTTAGTGTTTTCTTTAGAAAACTGAAAATCTGCCTCTAAGCACTAAGGAATCGGCATCATAGAAAAATAAGATGGGTAACTAAAAATGCTTTACCACAAAGCCACTGGGAATTGTATGCATGGTGCAGAAATAAGATAAGGTGCCCAGGAAATGGTAAGATCATGACCCAGGAAACCAGGGCATTTGAGGCATAGAGCACAACATGAGGAGAGACATGGAATCGTAGAGGACATTTTAGCCCTGTTGCTCAACTGCAGAAAAGGATGAGAGACCAAGCATTATTCCTCAGTGGAAACCCCTTTAGTGATGTTAGTAGTTTATATGTACCATCATCTTAACTGAAGCATTTACAGTAAGCTCTCCAGAGGTCACAAAATAAATGAGAGACATTTCATATTCTGACTTTGATGGAAATAATGGCTTACAGTCACAGATAAACCATGAGCTTCCCAGTGCGCACATATGTGTGGCTGTGTGTGTTTGCAGTTACTGAGCTCCACGCCATTAAATGGCATAGAGTTTCTAAAATGTGAAGTGAATGTCATTTATTGAAAGAGTTCAATAAATTCATTGAGATTGTATAACTTCCATTACAAATGCATAAATGATCTTTATAGATTCTTCTTCTTTTTTAATAAAGAACTCAACTTAAAATGACAGAAATAAGATTAAAATAGAGGACTGGTATATACTATTTTCTGTTAAATCTCAAATATAGTAAGTAGACCCAAATAATGTGTACCATGTGAAAGAATATGTGATATTTAGCACTATATGACCTATATATGAAAATGTTTGTCAACTCAGTCATGTCTGACTCTTTGTGACCCCATGACTGTAGCCCGCCAGGCTCCTCTGTTCATGGAATTCTCCAGGCAAGAATACTGGCTGGGTAGCCATTCCCTTTTCCAGGGGATCTTTCTGACCCAGAGATCACACCCAGGTCTCCTGCATTGCAAGGAAATTCTTTATCATCTGAGCCATCAGGGAAGACCTAAATATTTTCAAGCAGACATCCTCGTGTCATGGAGCTGTTTGCTTTGAATCCAACATCCCAAATCCTTCTGGGAGCTCTTCTGGAGGGTTGGAAAATCTGTATTAGTTATGTCACCAGTAGGTAGGTAACGTGGCACTGTAGTTAGAAGCAAAAGTTTCAGAACCAAACTGTTTGAGTCTATGCCTTGAATCTACCACTTAACTATGTATGTAAATTAAACAACTTTCCTGTGTTTTGGGGTCTCTTTTGTAAAATGGGGCTAATAGTATTAGCTATGAGTTAATAGACTTATAGCATTTAAAACAGTGCCTGGAAAACAATAAACGTTCCATAAGAGTTAGTATTATCATTATTATTTATTCCCAATAACTAAATATTAATTTGAAAACAATGAACAGAAATCAGTAGAACATAAATAATGCTCTGAGATAAGGTGAATAATTAGGAATTTTTCAATAATGTTCCTTTATTATGTTTATTTTAAAAATGAATTAGTACTACTGAGTTGCTTTACTAGGGCTGCTATAAAGAAGTAGCACAAACCAGTGGCTTAAATAACACAGATTTATTGCCTCATAATTCTGGAAGCTAGAATCCAAAGATCCAGGTGTCAGAGGGCTTGGTTTTTTCTGAGGGCTCTGCTCTGTGCCTCTCTCCTAATTCTGGTGGTTTGTTGACAACTGTTGGCATTCCTTGGTGTTCAGTTCAGTCACACAGGCGTGTCTGACTCTTTGCAACCCTGTGGACTGTAGCAGGTCACGCTTCCTGGTCCATCACCAACAACTCTCGAAGATTGCTCAAACTCACGTCCATCAAGTCAGTGATGCCATCCAACCATCTCATCCTCTGTCATCTCCTCCTCCTCCTGCCTCCAATCTTTCCCAGCATCAGGGTATTTTCCAATTAGTTGGTTCTTCGCATCAGGTGGCCAAAGTGTTGGAGTTTCACCTTCAGCATCAGTCCTTCCAAATAATGTTCAGGACCGATCTCCTTTAGGATTGACTGGTTTGATCTCTTTATAGTCCAAGGGACTCTCAAGAGTCTTCTCCAACACCATAATTCAAAAGTATCAATACTTCAGTGCTCAGCTTTCTTTATAGTCCAATTGTAACATTCATGCATGAGTACTGGAAAAACCATAGCTTTGACTAGACGTAACTTTGTCGGCAAAGTAATGTCTCTGCTTTTTACATCTCCTTGGGGTTAAGGAAATTAAATTCTTGTTTAGGCTTCAGAGACAAAGGAGAGCAGGCCTCTAACCTTGCTTCTAATCTGCCTGGACACTGCCCTGACTGTAAATGACTGGGAGTGACTGTGAGTAACTACCAGCTGTGAGTGCAAGACTTGTAGTGCCACAGATAAGATGGGAGAAGAATTTTGAGATTGTTGAGCCCCTGGAAGGGGACTGGCCAACCAAGCCCTAAGCTTAACAACACTCCAAGTTTTACAAGACAAAACAAACAGCATTAACATGAAACTAGGCATGCAAAGAAACCAACTTAGCAGTGGCCACAGGACCAGAAAAGATCAGTTTTTATTCCAATCCCAAAGAAAGGCAATGCCAAAGAATGTTCAACTACCACACAATGCACTCATCTCACATGCTAGTAAAGAAATGCTCAAAATTTTCCAAGTCAGGCTTCAATAGTACATGAATCATGAACTTCCAGATGTTCAAGCTGGTTTTAGACAAGGCAGTGGAACCAGAGATCAAATTGCCAACATACGTTGGTGCAAGAGAGTTCCAGAAAAACATCTATTTCTGCTGTATAAACTATGCCAAAGCCTTTGACTGTATGTATCACAACAAACTGTGGAAAATTCTGAAAGAGATGGGAATACGAGACCACCTTACCTGCCTCCTAAGAAATCTGTATGCAGGTCAAGAAGCAACAGTTAGAACCAGACATGGAACATGGGGATGGTTCCAAATTAGGAAAGGAGTATGTCAAGACTGTATATTGTCACCCCGCTTATTTAACTTATATGCAGAGTACATCATGCAAAATGCTGGGCTGGATGAAGAATAAGCCAAAATCAAGATTGACAGGAGAAATATCCATAACCTCAGACAGGCAGATGACACCACCCTTATGGCAGAAAGTGAAGAACTAAAGAGCCTCTTGATGGAGGTCAAAGAGGAGAGTGAAAAATCTGGCTTAAAATTCAACATTCAGAAAACTAAGAACATGGCATCTGGTCCCATCACTTCATGGCAAATAGATGGGGAAACAATGGAAAGAGTGAGAGAATTAATTTTCTGGACTTCAAAATCACTGCAGATGGTGACTTCAGCCATGAAATTAAAAGACCCTTGCTCCTTGGAAGAAAAGCCATGACAACCTAGACAGCATATTGAAAAGCAGAGACATTACTTTGCTGACAAAGGTTCATCTAGTCAAAGCTATGGTTTTTCCTGTGGTCATGTATGGATGTGAGAGTTGGACTATAAAGAAAGCTGAGCACCGAAGAATTGATGATTTTGAACTGTGGTATTAGAGAAGACTCTTGAGAGTCCCTTGGACTACAAGAAGATCCAATCAGTCCACCTTAAAGGAAATCAGTCCTGAATATTAATCCAAGGACTGATGCTGAAGCTGAAGCTCCAATACTTTGGTCACCTGATGGGAAGAACTGACTTATTGGAAAAGACCCTGATGCTGGGAAACATTGAAGACAGGTGGAGAAGGGGACAACAGAGGATGAGATGGTTGGATGGCATCACTGACTTGATGGACATGAGTTTGAGCAAGCTCTGGGAGCTGGTGATGGACAGGAAAGCCTGGCATGCTACAGCCCATAGGGTCACAAAGAGTCAGACATGACTGAGTGACTGAACTGAACTGAGCCTTGCAGTTTGGTCACAGATTGGTAGTGATATAGTTTGTGTCCTGGGATTATAGGCTGGGACCCGAATCGCAATCTTTGAAGCCTCACCCACAGAGCGGACACGCTGCCTGGAACCTTTTCCCATTTGGGACTCCAGATGTGCTGTGACGTGGGATTCCCAGTGCTGTTTAAGTCTGGATGGCCAAACCCAATTTGGTGATGTATCCTCTGCTCTCTTTCTCTTTTCTTAATGTTAGTATATTGATTGTAAGCTAGATAATTCTCTAATGAATATTTGTATAATTTATTTGCATATAATTAGTGACTTCTTTTGTGAACAAATCCTTGAACCTGAGATGAAAATGAAAACTTTCTGCAAAACACCTGGCTTGTGATGCATCATCCTGATCTCTGCCTTCATTTTAGCCTGAGGTTCTCCCTGTTGTTATTGTTGAGTCAGTCTTAGTCTTGTCCGATTCTTTGTGACCCCATGGACTATAGCCCTCCAGTCTCCTCTGTCCATAGGATTTCCCAGGCAAGAACACTGGAGTAGGTTATTATTTCCTTCTCTAGGGGATCTTCCTAACACAGGGATCAAACTCAGTTCTCCTGCTTGGCATGTACATTCTTTACCACTGAGCCTCCTGGAAAGCCTAATAATTAACTCCTATCCACCAAAAACACCCATATCTAGTTTTCATAGTTTACCCCTCAAATAGAAATAATATAATCAAGAGAAAAAATGATAGTTAATGAATTTATCTAAATGATTGTTAATATTATTATAGCATTGGACCATTAATTCATAATCTGATTTTGGGGGAAATATGACTGTTAATTGAAATGTCCCAGTGTCTCCAGTCAAATGTATTCTAAAAATTTGATCAATGCAAAATATGGAGGCAATATTTAAGTTCAATTAAATTCTCAACAGGTCTCCTATTTTGATGGATGTAGGCTTTTATCAGACTAATTTATTTATGTCTAAATTATGTTTATAAGACACATGCACAATTGCTGAACTGAAGATTGTTTTTAATACTGTACCAGAAAACGTAGTATCTAGCCTCATCTCTGCACTGCCTTGCACACTCTGCATGATGTGTTCCAGCCATGGTAAATTACTCACAAATTTCCAAGTGAGTCATCCTTGGAATATTGCCACAGATGTTCTCCTCTCACCTCCATCACCTCTCCTCCTAAAATGCAGCTCATGTATCACTAACCGTCCGTCTGTGGTCCCTCTAGAATCCTAAATTCCTCCCCTCTACTACCACCTTGTGAATGAGCACATCTCATGAAGCTTTGATCAAGTGTACACTTAGCTATCCTTTGATATGCAGTAGTGTTTCAACTTGGTGAAGGCTGTGAACCACACTCCCCAGAATCTCATTTCCTGAGCAGCTCAGGAAGAACTGAGGAAAGATGTGGAAAATGGGCACCTACTATATTCCTAATGTATGCTTCATGTCTGGTGAACAGATATCTCACCTGAATCAGCACAGTAGAGTTTAAAGCCCCTCCACTAATTCTGGAGTTGAGTCAGTTCCCAGACACAGAGTCCTCTGAATGCAATGAAGGCCTGATATCCTCGAGGAAGGACTATGCCACACCACCAGAAATGAGTACTGTAGATCTTCCTCTTACTCTTCTCCAAAGGGACTTGAGCCCATTTGTCAGGATGACTATCCTTTAGAAGGGAAAATTAAGCTGCAGGAATTACTAGATGTTGGCTCTAAAGCGATACTCATTCTTGGCTCCCAGAATGGCATTATGATCCAGTAGTCAAAGTCAGAGTTTATAGAAGTGATAAATGCAGCTTTGGCTCAGCTACACCTCACAGTGGACCTAGTGGGGCCCTAAATTTATTCTGGGGTTATTTTTCTAATTCCAAACTGCAAAGTTAGAATAAAAATACTCAGCTTTGGCAGTATTTCTATACTGGTTAAGTCATTTGTGAGAGAGGAGTAAGCACTATTATACTAGGAAAAGTAAAGTTGAAAGACTTACAAAGTAATGAATGAAAAGGAATATAAACCTCCTGAATGAAATGTGGACTTTTAGGGCCTTCATCAAGGACCTACAGGATGCAGTGGTGTACAGATTTGAATACTGGAAAATGATCATGGAGCATCATAAACATAATGACAGGTAACTCCAATTGCAGGTGCTTTTCCGATTGTGATCTCTTTACTGAACCAAGGAACACATGCTGTGTGAGTAGGTATGTGACTATTAAAAGTGGTGAGTTATTTTATGACTATCCTTTTTAATAAAGGATACCAGAACTAGTTTTCAGCTGACAGGATCAGCAAACTGTATCAACTTTGCAGCTCTATGTAATAATCTAGGCCACATGGAACTTAACAGCCCTTCTATCCCACAGTATATTATTTTGGCCCTCTACGTCAATGATATCATGCTAATTAGACATGGTGAACCAAAGTGAGCAACTCTTCTTGATACATTGAATATATATTCATGATACATCTGGATACATACATGCTGGATATAGAAAATCATCTTTTAAAACACTACTTTGGTAAAAAATGTCTAGGGGTCCAATGTTCTGGGGGGTATGTTGAGATTTCTTTTCCAAAGTTAAGGCTGCTTTAAATTTGTAGTCTGACCTATTTAATAAAAAGCTAAAAGGCTACTGGTGTTGAATGAGGACCAGAGCAAAATAATGCTCTGCAATATGTCCAGGCTGCCATACAAATCAATCTACCACTGGGGCCATATGATCCAGTAGATCTGGACATGCTTGAAGTGTTTATGGCATATGGAGATGCTGTACAGAGCCTTTGGCAGGTCTCTACAGGATCACATTGCACACTTTTAGGATGCTGAGCAAAGCTCTGTCATCTTCCACAGATGTGTTCTCTTTTGATAGCTTCTGGCTTGCTACTGCACCCGAGCAGACAGACCATCTGACTATGAGGCCCCAAGTAATCATTAAACCTGATCTGCCCTTCAAGAACTGGGCAATGTCTAAGCCACCAGGCAATAAAGCTGAGTGTGCACAGTAGCACTCTATCATCAAGTTGATGCTTTATATATAACGTTTGCCTCAGCAGGGCCTGAAAGTAAAAGTGAAACAGAATGAGCCTCAGACTTGCATGTCTCCTCCTCCTGCTGCACTGTCTTCTCTCCAAACTCAAACAGGACCATGCGGCCACTGCCTCATGACTCACTGATGGAGGAAGAAGAGATTCGAGTGCTTTTTACAGTTGAGTCTATACAATATCTGGCACCACCTGAAAGGAGATGGCTACAGCACTGCATCCCCACCCTTGGGCCCACTTCAGGAGCTGCACTCTTCAGGGACTACGAAGGAGTGTGATGAATGGAAACCCTTCCAGCTGGGCAGAACTTCAAGCGATGCCCCAGTCGTTCATTTTTCCTGAAGGGGGATATTTGCAGCTGTAAATATTCACACTGACTCACAAGCAGTGGCTAATTGGTTGGCTAGTTGGTGAGGAAATTTAAAGGAACAGAACTGGAAAATGAGTCATAAAGAGGTCCCTGGCTAGACCTATCTGAGTTTTACAGTCTGAAGATATATTTTTGTCCCATTGTAAATGCTAGGAAAGAAATGAAGAAGGTAAGAGGGGAGTATGTATAAGGATTTAGATCAGTAGTTCTTAGGCTTTGGGGCCAGGGTGGGGACAGTTACAGATTCTTTTAAGAACTTAAAGTTATCTAGAAATTCTCTCCAGAAAACACACAAACCATATGTACTATATACCTTCTGGAGGCTCTGGAGGCTCATGAATCTTCTAACCTAATCCATATCTACAAACCTCTTTGACCAGAGGTCAAAAAAACCTCTTTTATACAGTACAGATCTGTGAACAACTGGACATCAAATAATTGCAAGATTTCAAAGGGAAGTAAGAATTCTTTGAAGCCTAGCTCCCAAGTAAGCATTACAGTTAAATGTATACTTTAAAAATCAGAATCTATGCTGTCTTTTCTCCACTCAGTCTATTTTCTCTTTGCCTTTTTCGCTCTTTTTAACTAAGAACCAAAAAAATTTTAAATGATCTTAAAGATCAAATAATCTCACTTCTCTTGCCCTGGATTTTATTGAAGAAACAGACCCAAAAGATAAAGTGAATTACAAGATGATGTGATAGAAAATCAGACAAAAAGATTATAAGTAATAAGTACAGTGTACACACTTTCTTTGGGCCAGACACTGTCCTAAATGTGTTATGTGCCTTAAATCATTTAATTCTCACACAATCGTAATATTGACATCTCCAAGGAAACTGAGGCTTGAGAAATAAATAAGTGTCACAAGTCACATGGGTGGTATGTGGTGAAAGTTCTGGATACAGAGTCTGACATGGACAGGAATTAAGTGAATTATTAACAACTGTTTCCTTTCCTTGTTCTTTCTCAACAGAAATACTTGATGATGATGGACTAGAATTAAATTTTGCTAACTCCAGAACCTTGTCCACCCACACTCACTCTTGTCTTCCATATCTTCTCTCCTGTCCCCGAACCTGACCGTAATTAGAAAATAGAACATCTATATTCGACTAAGGAGAAGGCAACGGCACCCCACTCCAGTACTCTTGCCTGGAAAATCCCATGGATGCAATTCAATTCTTTTTCTTTTGTCTTAACATAAATTTCCCTTAAGTTCAACCCTACAAGAAGTTTACCTGAAATAAGCTCCTTCTCACATCTTTGTATTTTTATTATTAATATTTCTCTGAATTTCAGTTAATATAAAAGTTCTTCTATCTTACTAGTTAAAATAATTTCCTAAGTGTTTCAATGATTGTAAATATTAATTTATGTATTTAAAAATTATATTTATTAATATAAATCTTGAAATTATTTAATCTATTTTCTTTATTTTTTTTTCTCAGTATATACTTCTTTTAACTGAGATTCAGCCATCTGACGTACTTATGCATCTTGAAAGCCTCTGAGATTTTATTGGTTCTTCGTTAGAAAAAACATAATCAAAGGTAGTGTCTGATCAAGAATCTCTAAGATATCACACACCTGCTGTATTAATTTATGATTCAAGCTAGAAACTATAAACTAAGAGATATTATTTATACGATTTTTTAAAAGTTGATTGTTGATCCACTTTTTCATCATGGGATATTTTATAAAATGACACAACAGACTCTATTGTAAATTCTTCTAAGTTTCCAAATTATATCCCCAGTGTTGCACTAATTGGAGCATGGAAGTTTAGCCATGCTTTCTCCTGCACAGAGATTGTGACTATCCATTAACGCTTTTAAGCCAACTTTATTTTTTTTTAACTTAATTTTATTTTTTAACTTTACAATATTGCATTGGTTTTGCCATATATCAACATGAATCTGCCACAGGTATACACGTGTTCCCCATCCTGAACCCTCTTCCCTCCTCCCTCCCTGTACCATCCCTCTGGGTCGTCCCAGTGCACCAGCCCCAAGCATCCAGTATCATGCATCAAACCTGGACTGGTGACTTGTTTTATATATGATATTATACATGTTTCAATGCCATTCTCCAAAATCATCCCCCCCTCTCCCTCTCCCACAGAGTCCAAAAGACTGTTCTATACATCAGTGTCTCTTTTGCTGTCTCGTATACAGGGTTATTGTTACCATCTTTCTAAATTCCATATATATGCGTTAGTATACTGTATTGGTGTTTTTCTTTCCAACTTTAGAATTATGCATTTAGGCTTAACAAGTTTCTTGAGGGATTCATGTGTAACACAGCCAGGGCAAAGCAGTCACCAAAATGGTGACTTGACACTTTTTAGGATGAGAAATAACATGATAAAGCATGAAAAATGTTATCCTTCTTTTTTTGTATTTTTTTTGGTTCCATTTTGAAAATTTGTTGCTAAACCCCTGCTATAGATATCAAGCAACTCCTGAGGAAATTATTATTACTGGTAGCATTTTAGTTTGCTCTTTATTTTAAAAGGGCTTCCTTGATAGCTCAGTTGATAAAGAATCTGCTGTCAATGCAGGAGACCCCTGTTCGATTCCTAGGTCAGGAAGATCTGCTAGAGAAGGGATAAGCTACCCACTCCAGTATTCTTGGGCTTCCCTTGTGGCTCAGCTGGTAAAGAATCTGCCTGCAATGAGGGAGACCTGGGTTTAATACCTAGGTGGGGAAGATCCCCTGGAGAAGAGAAAGGATACCCATTCCAGTATTGTGGCCTAGAGAATTCCATGGACTGTAAGGGTCGCAAAGAGTTGGACACGACTGAGCAACTTTCACTTACTTACTTATTTTAAAAGAATGCAAGTATGTTAAATACTGGGCTTCCCAGGTGGCTCAGTGGTAAAGAATCTGCCTGCTAAATGCAGGAGATGCAAGTTCCAGCCCTGCATTGGGGGGATCCTTTGGAGGAAGAAATGGCAACCCACTTCAGTATTCTTGCCTGGAGAATCCTATGGACAGAGGAGCCTGGGGTGCTGCATTCCATGGGGGTCGCAAAAGAGTCAGACACTACCTAGCGACTAAACATCAAAAAACAAATGTTAAATACTGCAAAGGATACTCCTTTGAGAATATGCCTCACTCAGTAAAATTTATAAGTGTTTAGGAAAATAAAAGTGTCTTCAAAAAGTATCAAGGTGTCCAAACTAACTTATAAGCACCAGGGCAAGACACCGGGGGACTTGATCCCTCTGTCTTAAAGCCTAGGAAAGTGCCCGGTATCTAAAAATAATGGTAACTTTGGAAAATTTATGGTGTAACAGGCACAGGTGTAATGGTTCAACATAGGAATAATCCTTATCCCCTGCCAGCAAACCACTGCCCTAGATTTCTGGATGAGAACCGACGGTAGCAGTTCAGTTCAGTTCAGTCACTCAGTCGTGTCCGACTCTTTGCAACCCCATGGGCCCGCAACAGGACAGGCCTCCCTGGCTATCATCAACTCCTGGAGTTTACTCAAACTCATGTCCACTGAGTCGGTGACGCCATCCAACCATCTCATCCTCTGTTGTCCCCTTCTCCTCCTGCCTTCAACCTTTCCCAGCATCAGGGTCTTTTCAAATGAGTCAACCCTTCGCATCAGGTGGCCAAAGTACTGGAGTTTCAGCTTCAACATCAGTCCTTCCAATGAACACTCAGGACTGATCTCCTTTAGGATAGACTGGTTGGATCTCCTTGCAGTCCAAGGGACTCTCAAGAGTCTTTTCCAACACCACAGTTCAAAAGCATCAATTATTTGGCGCTCAGCTTTCTTTATAGTCCAACTCTCACATCCATACGTGACCACTGGAAAAACCATAGCCTTAACTAGATGGACCTTTTTTGGCAACGTAACATCTCTGCTTTTGAATATGCTGTCTAGGTTGGTCATAACTTTCCTTCCAAGGAGCAAACATCTTTTAATTTCATGGCTGCAGTCACCATCTGCAGTGATTTTGGAGCCCCCCAAAATAAAGTCTGACACTGTTTCCACTGTTTCCCCATCTATTTCCCATGAAGTAATGGGACCAAATGCCATGGTCTTTGTTTTCTGAATGTTGAGCTTTAAGCCAACTTTTTCACTC
Organism: Bos indicus; assembly: GCF_029378745.1. Classification (NCBI taxonomy): domain Eukaryota; kingdom Metazoa; phylum Chordata; class Mammalia; order Artiodactyla; family Bovidae; genus Bos; species Bos indicus. The sequence continues at coordinate 64,532,358 of NC_091779.1, read as the reverse complement.
TCTTCTTTTGGGTTCAAATTCAGGCTGTGTGTTTTTAGAGCCTGAACAGTTCATATTTGTAGAACAAATGAATGGTTTCATAGTTAAGATCAGACTAAAAATAAATAAAAATTTATTTTTTATAAATTTAATATAAATTTATTTTTATCAGGACAGGAGGCCTGTCCTGCCCAAAATAACCCTGTGGAGGACTCAAATGGAGGTGACCTTGGTACCCCCATCCTACCCCCACCTCCCTTGTGAGAGAGGAACCTCTCATCCCCTGGGCCAGGCCTCCCAGGTCATCTACGTCCCTGGCCCCAACGAGAAGCCACCACCAGTCTTCGCATCCCAAGCCTGGCCGACCCAGCATTCCCAGGCACCGCCCATGTGCAGGGGTCAAGCTGTGATTGGCCCCGCTCTGCTCCAGGTGCAGCTTCCTATTGGCCGCGGCGCTCTGGTAGCAGGCACTGGTGCAAGTCTGGCCAAGTCCTGGGTCTCCAAGAGCATCCCAGCTTGCGTTCTCACTTGGGGGCCACAGCCTTCTCTGCTGGATCCACGTGCGCATCCAGCCCTGGCTGGATGCAAGGCAGCTCGGTGTCGGCTGGACCATTGGTCTACGCCGCTCACTCATCCTTCCTCTGGCTGGGCTGGGCACGCGCGGGTCGGTTAGGGTTACGATCCCGGCCCTGCAGCTTTGCCTTCTGTAGCTGGACCTTGGCAGCGCCACGGGGTTTGCACAGTGGAGAGCGGGTCTCCACAGCTCGCTGTCGGTGCGTCCTGCATCGGCTGTTGGTTCTGAAACACTTTTCAAGCAGAGGGTAGAGGGCACATCGGGGTGTAGCATCAAGAGAGGGTGCCCCGACTTGGCTTCAGAGGCTCCGGAGTGTTGGAAGGCCGGATCTGGTGGGACGCAGGGTCCTGCTCTGCTGTTTCTCCATGGGACCATGCCCTGCTGGTGACAGAGAGCCACACCTGAGAAACGTGGGGTGCAGTCCCTGCAACATAAGGTGGTGGCGAGACTGAGGGACTCACTCTCTGAAGCACCTGTGACTGGGTGGGGCTCCAGAAAGTGGTGTACATTGGTACTGTCTTAAGACTGTGTCATCATTATGTTTTCACAATACTCGGTGATCCCTGTGTTTTGCCTTTTATGTACTATTTTTGGAGGAGTTAGAGTGTCATGCATGCATGTAACAAGTATGTATTAACATTTAAGAGATGGCTATGGCTACCCACTCCAGTATTCTTGCCGCAGGAATCCCCGTGGACAGAGGAGCCTGAAGGACCACAGTCCCAGAGGACTGAGCGCTAAGCACACTGACATTTCATATTATTCATTCATTAAACAAATTTGTACCTGAGTGTAAAGTAGCATTAGTAAGGTTCTAGCCCACTGGGGACGATTGGAGTGGGATTTAAGACTATGAACTTACATTTATGACCAAAGGAGTTAATGGAAAAATTTCCTGAAGGGGAGAGAGCATGGTAGTAAATCCAGGCTCCTGAGTAGATGTTCACACGCTTCAGTGACACGGTGTCCCCACTACTGCTCTTGGCCACTCAAGCCTCTGCCAAAGTTACTGCCCAGGCATGGATAAGATCTATATAGCAGTTTAGTGCTCTAAATTGACCCATTTGTCTTCAGACTTTCACATTATACTGTTTTAGACAGTAGAGGCTCCAATAATTGACAGTGGTTTTTTACCATGAGGTGCCATGTGGGCCACAAAATTAGCATCCTTGATACTTTAAAACTTATCCCACAAATACTCCTACAACACAGAAGGCAAGAAGAGTGTCTCAAAGGAGGAGAATGGTCAACTGAGTTGAATGCTGCTAAGTCGCTTCAGTCATGTCCGACTCTGTGCAACCCCATTGATGGCAGCCCACCAGGCTCCACTGTCCCTGGGATTCTCCAGGCAAGAATACGGGAGTGGGTTGCCATTTCCTTCTCCAATGCATGAAAGTGAAAAGTGAAGTCGCTCAGTCGTGTCTGACTGTTAGCAACCCCATGGACTAGAGCCTACCAGGCTCCTCTGTCCATGGGATTTTCCAGGCAAGAGTACTGGAGTGGGGTGCCATGTCTCAAAGGAGGAGAATGGTCAACTGAATTGAATGGTGTCAAGATATTGGATTTAGCAACTGGTGACCTTGGGGAGGCCAGTGTTTTGTAAGGGGCTACCAGAGCCCGTGGCAGGTGGGGAGGGGGGGGTGCACTTCACCCTGTCTTATGATTTAAATAAGTTAGGACATGTAGGCCACTTAGCAAAGGACCAGGCACATAGAAGCCCTCAGTGTGCTGTAGGAAATAGACAGGCCCCAGGCTGAGCATCTGGAAATTGTCCCCTGTGGATGGATGCTCCAAGATAAAGACAATGTAGGAATTTAATAGAAGAGAATGAGCTCTACTGAGATAAAAGATGAAGACACATATTTCTCATTCTTGAGGTCTCGGGGAACTTCCCGACTGCACAAGCACAGAAAGACTCCTTGGAAGTCAAAAAGGGGTGATGCCGGTCTACCCACACGCCTGTTTCTAGAATCCATCTTGGCTAAGAGATGCAACACACGTGGGGGGACCCTGAGATGTACTAACTTCAGACTCAGAACCAGGCAAAGCAAGATGATTGGCCAAAAGGAACCTGGAAGATACGTCCCATAGAAGTGATTCAAACTACCATGGGGTGTGGCTCACTCTCTGAGCCTGCCTCTGTGTGTGTCTCTGTGTGTGTTTGTATCCACATGTACTCTTTTCCCTCCTAATAAACACCACTTGTTTCACTACTTTCTCTTTTCAAGAATTTATTTCTACAAAGCTGATGTGCCAGGGCCTTATCACTGACCACTGTCCCTGGTGGCCTAGTGGTTAGGATGCATCTGCCTCACTGCTTCTGCCTGATTTCAGTCTCTGGCCAGGGAGCTGAAATCCTACTTGCAGCTGCTACAGGCCAGGGTCATCTGAAATCAAATATGTCTATTAATAATAATAGCAAAATATACATAGCACATATTATATATTAGCATGATTTAACTAATTTAATCCTTACACCATTAGTAATCAGTATTATTCCCATTTACAGAAGAAACATATGTACAAAAGGTCTTGAAGCTGTATCTGGCTTCTGCACCCTGACACCAAGTTAAATCTCAGAGATGGAGTCTTGGGTGAAGGAGAAAAGAATAGCTTTATTGCTTTGCCAGGCAAACACAATCGGCTAATGCCCTCAAAACTGTGTGTCTCAAAAAATTTACAGGAAGGTAAGGTCTTTTTTGCTGAAAGATATGAAAGACTTTTTTTTTTTTAATCTAAGACAATTTTTAAACATTTCTTAGAAAATGTATTTTTGTGGAAGGGGGTAAGTAAACACTTAACACAAAAGAAACACTTCTGATTTGATATTGCATATCTTCATCTGCCATCTCCTCCCTTCCTGTGCCCATGACCCTGACCCTCCTCAAACCATCTGTTGCTTGTAGGCCCCCTGAGTGGAAAGGTAACCCCCATATCTCCATCAATCCTGCCCTTAACCTTTGGAGTGACCTCTATTCTCCTCCACAAGGACTTTTGATATAAGAGATGCTATATACCTGGGTGCATGGGAAGAAACTGTAGACTTAAAAAATATTCATGACCTAAAAGTTGAGAGTTATATTTTATTTGGTGGGAGGTTTTAGGACTGGACTTCCCTGGTGGCTCAGATGGTAAAGCATCTGCCTATGATGCGGGAGACCCAGGTTTGATCCCTGGGTTGGGAAGATCCTCTGGAGAAGGAAATGGCAACCAACTCCAGTACTCTTGCCTGGAAAATCCCATGGACGGAGGAGCATTGTAGGCTACAGTCCATGGGGTCACAGAGTCGGACACAACTGAGCAACTTCACTTTCACTTTTAGGACTGCAAGCCTGGGAGACGATGTCTCAGTTGCCCCTGAGAGAACTGCTCTGAGGAGGGGAGGGGAGGAGCCAGGTTATATAGAAGTTTTGCAGCAAAGGGCCGATAGTATGAACATCAACAGATTATTGTTAATGAAGGAAAACCAGATCTCCCAAGTTAAGGAATTTAGCACTTTCCTATGTAGGGGAAGATGCAAGAGTCTGGGCTGTCTGAAATAAATGCATCTTTGATATCAAAGGTGTCTGGGGGCAGTATCCTATTTTCTAATCCTGATCTTTCTTTCCTCAGGGCTCACAATAGGGAGTGGTTGCAGCCTGATGGCTGCTGCATGGCAGGTGTTCTTTCCTTCCTGAGTGTTTTCAGGGCTCACCAGGTCATTCCTGACTGTGGCTGCAATAGCTGATGACTATGACATCCTTGTTTGCTAGTATGGCAGGAAATAATCTATTTCTTAGTATTGAAAGCAAAAGTAATCATCATTTGAAATTGAAAATACCCACATAAACAGTAATTAAGCACTTAGTTTTTGTGTAACTCCCCGCGGCCATCTCAACAGCATCATATTTGAAGAAAATCTTGTAAGAGAGCTGGCCTAAGGCTCACTGACTCTGAAAGGGATGAACCTCCCTGATTTGTGGGTCTGGTGAGAGCACAGTGGCTGATAGCAGACAGCAAACATGTTGATTCCGTCTTTCTGGGTCTCAGCTTAAAGGTTTGGCTTGTTGTGTCTTTTACATTTTGAGACAATATCAGCTACACGTTGTCACTTTTGGCTTGGATTTGGAAAGTACAAATTTTAGTTCAAATGTGAAATGTTTTTCTAAATTTGAAAAATAACTTTAAACTGGAACTTATTTTTCCTTTCTGTTATTGTCAGCAGTAATGAATAAATCCAGAAAATATGATGATCACGTTCTTGCATGATTATTACTGACAGCTCCCAAGTACTGCATGACTATACTTTTGTTGTATCTTAAAGGGGGTGTTTAGTCGCATAGTCTGGGGACCAAATACTCTAGATTTTTGGCTAAGAATTTGGGAAGAGGTGGTAGTAGCAAATGAGACTGAGAAGAATGACCCATTAGGAAACTCAAGAATACGATGCCCTGGAGAACCATAAAGCATTTCTAGGAGAAAATATGAGGCATCTGGGTCCATCACTGTTTTAGGTGAAACAAGAAGCAAATCTAAAGGATTTAATAACATTCAGGTCATGGTGACCAACAAGCAATTATAGTGGAGCAGTGGGCATGGAAGCCTGACTAGAGTCATTGCATAAAAGCTGCCAGGGGGAAGAATGGTAGTCCCTGGTTATTAACAAACAATCAACTTGAATGCCTGAATTCAAGACACTGAAAGAAAATCAACAGGATCTTTAAATTTAGAGTGTGATAAAAAGAACAGTGAAATAAAGTAGAAGGAATTCTCTAAATAAAAAAAATAAATAAATAAATAAAGTAGAAGGAAAAAAAAAAGACGAAAAGGTAGGCAGAGTACATTTAAGTTAATGTACATTTAAGTTAATGTACATTTAAGTTAATCAGTAAAACCCAAAATCTATGTTCTTTGAAATGATGGATAAAGACAAGGAAGGGAAAGAGGAGAAATGACCATCAAGTTTGGAAATGTTGTTGAATGCAGACCTCGCTACTCATTGATTACAAAACCAGTGACATAGTCACACACATTGGTAGCAGAGGAAAAGACACCTTTAATCAGGATGCTGGCAATCTGGTGACATAGTCACACACGTTGGTAGCAGAGGAAAAGACACCTTTAATCAGGATGCTGGCAATCTGGTGACATAGTCACACACGTTGGTAGCAGAGGAAAAGACACCTTTAATCAGAATGCTGGCAATCTGGGGAGACAGGAGGCTCCACGTCCCTCAGAAACCACCTGTGGAGAGTCTGCTCTGTCAAGACACTTTTAAGGGGAAGGAGAGAAATAATCCTAGTTAATCACTGAAATAAGGGGTCAGTTTCCTCCTAACCCTCTCACTGTGTGAGTGCTTGTGTAAAGGCTTATTGACTTCTCATGATCTTCCTCTAGATATTATCTTGTTCACACAGTTTTCTTTTTTTTTAATTTAAACTTTAAATTTTGTTTTGGGGTATAACTGATTAACAGTGTTATGATAGTTTCACGTGAACAGCTAAGGCACTCAGCCATACATATACATGTATCCGTTCTCCCCCAGACTCCCCTCCCATCCAGGCTGCCACATAACATTGAGCAGAGTTCCCTGTGCTGTACAGTAGGTCCTTGTTGGTTATCCATTTTAAATATAGAGGTGTGTCCGTGTCCATCCCAAACTCCCTAACTGTCCCTTCCCTCCATCCTTTCCCCCAGTAACCATAAGTTTGTTCTCTAAGTTTGAGTCTGTTTGTATCATTTCTTCTTAGATTCCATATAGGAAGGATGTCATGATATTTCTCTTTCTCTGACTCAATTCACTTAGTATGACAATCTCTATAGCAGTTACACTTATAAAAGTCTAACTGAAATTCTGTCTCCCGGGCTGCATTTTGCCCCAAATAAAACTTAACTTGCAACTCTCACGTTATGCATCATTTTAGAAGTCTACATCTGTAACTGCTGGATGGGGTTTTGCAAGCCTTTGTGGGGAAGATGTTGGAAAGACCATCTTCATGTTTGAGGTATAACCCCAACCCTCTGCTACTTTTATTTAAAATACAAAGCCAAAACCAGAAAAAAAAATGCACGTTCACACACATTTTGCCTAAAATCCCAGATCCTCTGTTAAACAATTATCTTTAATTATCTCACCTACCCTTCACAACCACCCTGTGATGTGTCTGTTATGGAAACTCTTGAGATTTGGTATTTCCCTGTCACTATTAGACTGGTCACACAGAAGTCACTGTTCACACTTGCTCTCCATGGATGTTAGAGTTGCCTGCTGATACATCTGTTATGGATGTGTCTTAGAAACTGTAAAGGTGAAACGGAGATGTGCTTCAGAGAGATTTTGGTTTGGGAGAATAGGATTTTGATGAGATTCATATTTATTCCCATCACTCTCAGGGTAGATGGATAGAAGGAGTTTGTCCACTGAGGTTGCAGAACCTACAGAGGACTTGGCAGTGGGAGGGAGGAAGTCCAGGTAAGCATAGCTTTACAGGTTTTTCTACTAAATGAGATGCCTAAAGAAGGCTTCCTTCCTGGGAAGTATCCTGCCCTGTGATGCTGACACGTTACAAAGGATTAGATTCAGGCGTCAGAGTCAGGATTCCGTTTCCATGTGGATTGCCTCCTGCACGTAGGAAGCACTTTTTTTTAAAAGAGTTCCTTAAGACCTACAATTTTCTTTAACTTCCTTTACTTCCTGCCAGTTACTGTCTCAATCAGTTTTGTGGCATCACATTTTTCTGTTGCTGTTATCTAAAAATTTGTAGAAATATTTCTTTTTCATCCATCTTTGTGTTTTGGGGGATTTAAAAAAAAATGACCATAGTCATCATATTTTAAAATGATCATATAATTAACATATAAGTCTCACACCTTATAAAAAATAGTGTCTCCTTTTGTTCAGTGTACATGTGTGTGTGCTAAGTTGCTTCAGTTGTGTCCAACTTTTTGCAACCCTATGGCTTATAGGCTGCCAGGATCCCCTGTCCATGGGATTCTTCAGGCAACAATACTGGAGTGGGTAGCCATGCCCTCCTCCGGGGGATCTGTCCAACCCAGGGACTGAACCTGTGACTCGTGTCTCCTGCATTGGCAGTGGGTTCTTTACCCCGAGTGCCATCTGGGAAGCCACCGTGCTGCACGGTTGCCATGCTATTGTTTTTGCTGACTTTATAGGTTTTGAGTAAATGATAAATTCATTTGGTGCACAGAAGTATATTTACACACAGAATCTTCTTATAAAGTAAATTTCTATCGGATCACATCAGATCAGTCGCTCAGTCATGTCCGACTCTTTGAGACCCCATGAATTGCAACACGCCAGGCCTCCCTGTCCATCACCAACTCCCGGAGTTCACTCAGACTCACGTCCATTGAGTCAGTGATGCCGTCCAGTCATCTCATATTCTGTCGTCCCCTTCTCCTCTTGCCCCCAATCCCTCCCAGCATCAGAGTCTTTTCCAGTGAGTCAACTCTTCGCATGAGGTGGCCAAAGTACTGGAGTTTCAGCCTTAGCATTTCTTCCAAAGAAATCCCAGGGCTGATCTCCTTTAGAATAAACTAGTTGGATCTCCTTGCAGTTCAAGGGACTCTCAAGAATTTTCTCCAACACCACAGTTCAAAAGCATCAATTCTTCAGTGCTCAGCCTTCTTTACAGTCCAACTCTTACATCCATAGGTGACCACAGGAAAAATCATAGCCTTGACTAGACGAACCTTTGTTGGCAAAGTAATGTCTCTGCTTTTGAATATGCTATCTAGGTTGGTCATAACTTTCCTTCCAAAGAGTAAGCATCTTTTAATTTCATGGCTGCAGTCACCATCTGCAGTGATTTTGGAGCCCAGAAAAATAAAGTCTGACACTGTTTCCCCACCTATTTCCCATGAAGTGATGGGACCAGATGCCATGATCTTCATTTTCTGAATGTTGAGCTTTAAGCCAACTTTTTCACTCTCCACTTTCACTTTCATCAAGAGGCTTTTTAGGTCCTCTTCACTTTCTGCCATAAGGGTGGTGTCATCTGCATATCTGAGGTTTTTGATATTTCTCCCAGCAATCTTGATTCCAGCTTGTGTTTCTTCCAGTCCAGCGTTTCTCATGATGTACTCTGCATAGAAGTTAAATAAACAGGGTGACAATATACAGCCTTGACGTACTCCTTTTCCTATTTGGAACCAGTCTGTTGTTCCATGTCCAGTTCTAACTGTTGCTTCCTGACCTGCATACAAATTTCTCAAGAGGCAGGTCAGGTGGTCTGGTATTCCCATCTCTTGCAGAATTTTCCACAGGTTATTGTGATCCACACAGTCAAAGGCTTTGGCATAGTCAATACAGCAGAAATAGATGTTTTTCTGGAACTATCTTGCTTTTTCAATGATCCAGCAGATGTTGGCAATTTGATCTCTGGTTCCTCTGCCTTTTCTAAAACCAGCTTGAACATCAGCAAGTTCATGGTTCACATATTGCTGAAGCCTGGCTTGGAGAATTTTGAGCATTACTTTACTAGCATGTTCAATGAGTGCAATTGTGCGGTAGTTTGACCATTCTTTGGTGTTGCCTTTCTTTGGGATTGGAATGAAAACTGACCTTTTCCAGTCCTGTGGCCACTGCTGAGTTTTCCAAATTTGCTGGCATATTAAGTGCAGCACTTTAACAGCATCATCTTTCATGATTTGGAATAGCTCAACTGGAATTCTATCACCTCCACTAGCTTTGTTTGTAGTGATGCTTTCTAAGGCCCAGTTGACTTCACATTCCAGGATGTCTGGCTCTAGGTCAGTGATCACACCATCGTGATTATCTGGGTCATGAAGATCTTTTTTGTACAGTTCTTCTGTGTATTCTTGCCATCTCTTCTTAATATCTTCTGCTTCTGTTAGGTCCATACCATTTCTGTCCTTTATTGAGCCCATCTTTGCATGAAATGCTCCTTTGGTATCTCTAATTTTCTTGAAGAGATCTCTAGTCTTTCCCATTCTGTTGTTTTCCTCTATTTCTTTGCATTGATCTCTGAAGAAGGCTTTCTTATCTCTTCTTGCTATTCTCTTGAACTCTGCATTCAGATGTTTATATCTTTCCTTTTCTCCTTTGCTTTTTGCTTCTCTTCTTTTCACAGCTATTTGTAAGGCCTCCCCAGACACCCATTTTGCTTTTTTGCATTTCTTTTCCATGGGGATGGTCTTGATCCCTGTCTCCTGAACAATGTCACGAACCTCATTCCATAGTTCATCAGGCACTCTATCTATCAGATCTAGGCCCTTAAATCTATTTCTCACTTCCACTGTATAATCATAAGGGATTTGATTTAGGTCATACCTCAATGGTCTAGTGGTTTTCCCTACTTTCTTCAATTTAAGTCTGAATTTGGCAATAAGGAGCTCATGATCTGAGCCACAGTCAGCTCCTGGTCTTGTTTTTGCTGACTGTGTAGAGCTTCTCCATCTTTGGCTGCAAAGAACGTAATCAATCTGATTTCAGTGTTGGCCATCTGGTGATGTCCATGCATAGAGTCTTCTCTTGTGTTGTTGGAAGAGGGTGTTATGATCAGTGCATTTTCTTGGCAAAACTATTAGTCTTTGCCCTGCTTCATTCTGTATTCCAAGGCCAAATTTGCCTGTTACTCCAGGTGTTTCTTGACTTCCTACTTTTGCATTCCAGTCACCTATAATGAAAAGGACATATTTTTTGGGTGTTAGTTCTAATGGTCTTGTAAATTTCTATATTTAAGTTAAAATAGAGATTCAATGTCACTGCCTTTACCTGATCAGCCTTGATATTTCATGGAATGCAAGTGATAGACATTAAGTTTAAGATAATGATTACGTTTAAGATTTTGATAAGTTTGTAAAGGTTTACTTTAGCTTCACATAGTGTTAAAAGAGAGCATGGCACTTAGAGTCACATGACCTGTATTCAAAATGCTTGAGCCTTCTGCAACACTGGCTGAGCATTTTTTTTATTCTTCAGGTTTCAGTTTTCTGTTTTGTGAAATAAATCTCTAGCTGCTCTTCCCATACCACTAACTCACTGGCCAGCTTGCCCTCAAGATAATGCTGCTGTCTGCTAAATCACACTTGCCTCCTTCCAAAAGTCATTTGAGAACCTCATTGGAGGGTCCATGAGAAACCTGTAATGTGGATTGTCTTCAGGAAGAGGGACAGCAAGGCTGGAAGATGAGTGTAGAAATGAGATTTTTTAAAATTATATATGTATATAACTGAGTCATTTTGCTGTATAGCAGAGATTGGTACAATATTATAGATTAACTATACCTCAATAAAGTTTTTTAGAAAATTAAAATGAGTAATGTATCAAAAAGAGAAATGAATTTTTTTTAGCGTACCCTATGCACCTTATCTGAGACAGCAATGACACCCCACTCCAGTACTCTTGCCGGGAAAATCCCATGGATGGAGGAGCCTGGTAGGCTACAGTCCATGGGGTCTCTAGGAGTTGGACATGACTGAGTGACTTCACTTTCACTTTTCACTTTCATGCATTGGAGAAAGAAATGGCAACCCACTCCAGTATTCTTGCCTGGAGAACCCCAGGGATTGGGGAGCTTGGTGGACTGCCGTCTATGGTGTCGCACAGAGTAGGACACGACTGAAGCGACTTGTAGGACACGACTGAAGCGACTTAGCAGCAGCAGTAGCAGCATCCACCTTATGCATTTTGTTCATATAGACTTACTACCTATTATGACAAGGAAATAAGTAGAAAGAAAAATTATAAATAGGGGAAGTGACCTGTGGGTGGAAAATGCACCCTGCTCTGTTTTTTACAGTGACTCAAAACGACACTTCACCAGAGCTGTAAGGGTAGGGAAAGTACCAGAATTTTCTTCTGTCTTTATTATTCTACCAGTAGGAAGAAGGGCTAATGAGCAAGGAAATAGCCAGCAGTGAGACTGGAAAAGACAAATAACATGTATTAAGCCCCTCAGGATTGGAATTCTTGCATTTATTCAGTATTTGTTTGGTGTACATATTTCAGTGAGAACACTGACAAGTGCAGAGCTAAAACTTGAGATCCTGACATTCTCAGCACACTCACCTAAGGAAGATATTCCACAAAATATTTACACCCATACATGTATGCTTGCTCAGTTGCTCTGATAGTGGGATTTTCCAGGCCAGAATACTAGAGTGGGTTGCCATTTCCTACTCCAGAGGATCTTCCTAACCCAGGAATCGAAACCGAGTCTCTTGTGTCTCCTGCATTGACAGGTGGATTCTTTACCACTAGTGCCACCTGGGAACTCCTGTTTATATCCATGAATGTTACCGTATGTCCCAAGCATTAACTAAGCAGTTACTATATGCCAGGCATGATCCTACCCTCTGTAGGTAAAGACATTTTCTTATTTGTTTTTATAAGGATGTAAGGCAAAAGATGATCAACCTTGTCTCCAGTCCCTGGGAAACAGAATTCAATTCAACACTATTTTTAAAAATTGCTTTGAGTAAATAAAAATATTTTAAAGCATCTTATGCATTTTTGACAAATAATCATGAGTTTTTTCAAAGTATTTTGGAGGAAAGGTATGTTTGAACATCTGTTCAGTGATATTAAGAGACTGTAATGTAGAGCAGGGGTCCCCAACCTCCAGGATCTAAGGCCTGATTATCTGCACTGGAACTGATGTGATAATAATAAAGTACACAAAAAAAGTAATGGACTTGAATCAGCCCCAAACCACCCAACACCCCCTTCCACTGAAAAAGTGTCTTTCACTAAACTGGTGCCAAGCTGGGTTTAGAAAAGGAAGAGGAACTAGAGATCAAATTGCCAGCATTTGCTGGATTATAGAGAAAGCAGGTGAATTTCAGAAAAACATCTATCTTTGTTTCATCGACTACTCTAAAGCCTTTGACTGTGTGGATCATGACAAACTTTGGAAAGCTCTTAGAGAGATGGGAATACCAGACTGTCTTACATGTCTCCTGAGAAACCTGTATGTGGGTCAAGAAGCAAGAGTTAGAACCCTGGATGGAACAACTGATTGATTCAGGATTGAGAAAGGAGTAGGACAGGGCTGTCTGCTGTCACCCTGTTTGTTTGATCCATATGCTGAGCACATTATGAAAAATGTTGGGCTGGAGGAATTACAAGCTGGAGTCAATATAGGCAGGAGAAACATCAACAACCTCAGATATGTGGATGACACAACTCTAAAGGCTAAGGAGGAGCGTGAAAGTGATATCTTAAGACTAAATATTAAAAAAAAATTAATATCATGGCATCTAGCCCCATTATTGCATGTCAGATAGAAGGGGGAAGGTGGAAATAGTGACAGATTTCCTCTTCTTGGGCTGTAAAATCATTGTGGATGGTGACTGCAGCCATGAAATCAGAAGATGACTGCTTCTTGGCAGGAAAGCGATGACAAACCTAGACGATGTGTTGCATAGCAGAGACATTACTCTGCGAACCAAGGTCTGTACAGTCATGGCCATGGTCTTCCCAGTGGTCACAGACATTTGTGAGAGACGGACCTTAAAGAAGGTGGAACGCCAAAGAATCAGTTCTTTCGAACTGCAGTGCTGGAGAAGACTCCTGAAAGTCCCTTGGACAGCAAGGAGATCAGTCTATCTTAAGGGAGATCAACCCTGAATATTCACTGGAAGAACTAATGCTGAAGTTGAAGCTCCAGTATTTTGATGATCTGATGAGAACAGACGATTCATTGGAAAAGTCCTCGATGCTGGGAAAGATCGAGGGCAGAAGAAGAAGACTGCATCAGAGGATGATATGGCTGGACAGCATCACTGATGCAATGAACATGAACTTGAGTAAACTCTGGGAGATGGTGAGGGGCAGAGATGCCTGGTGTGCTGCAGTCCATGGGGTCGCATGGAGTCAGACATGACTGGGCAACTGAACAATAACAAAACTGGCCCTTGCTGCCAAAAAGATTGGGGATCACTGGTAAAGTGTGAATGGTATCTATTCTGGCCCTTGCTTATTCTGGTGGGTAGACTTGGGAACATTTTGTTAAGGGTAGTTAATCTATACTGATACTTCTCAGAGAGGTGAATGTATGAGAATCATATTTTAAAATGTACTTTAAATTTGGAAAATATCTTTTGCTATATATTGTTTAAAATGTTTGTGTAAACATAAACTGTACAAAAGATATAATCCATGAATTATATATTTTAAGGACATTTCTTAACTACCAGCACTGAGATTCAAAATTGGAAAAGAAAAAACAACTCATTATAACATAACTTGAACTTTAAGATCCCTACCCAGACCCTATGCAACTATGCAACCTATGCAATCCTATGCAATAAGCCTCCCACTTATTTCTGAAAGTCCCCCCATTTAGGGGAAAGAAAAAAGTATTGGCATTTAGTTCAGGAGCAGACAAGACAAAGTGAGGCAGATCATTTCGCTCTTTAATGATGGAGGATTGTGGATTTACATTTTTGGTACAATTTCTAAGAGAATGATTTAAATACAAGTTTTTTACTGGGAAAATCTTAATGAATTCTTCCTCTTCTTTTTGACCTTGACTGATGTCCCTGCCCAGCTGGAGACTCTCAATTTAATGAGGGGAGGCTCAATTTCTGAGCATCAGGCTCTGCTTTGAAACAGCCCTGTTCTCTTCTGAAAGCTCAAAGCTGTCTTTACGCCAGGACTACCGATTAAGAAATTATTCCTTCAAATGAAGAAAAAAAAAAAACAGTTCTATAAGGGGCTTAGCACTGAGGACATTTGATTTTAAAAGAAAAACCCTCCCCTTCCTAATCTTCCTGATGCCCTGCCTTTGAAGGTATTTCCATTAACAGTAACCATAGTTCTGTGCTTTATTTTCAGTCATCAGCTTATTTTTCTGAATCTGTAATTTGCATTTCATAAAGATAACAGGCAAAAGGGCATTTCTGGCCTTCTGAATAATTAATCATAACTTTCTAGCAGTGCATTTGGAAAGTCCAGAAGTGAATAAGTATTTACAATAAAAGAAGAAGGGTAGAGACGTGACTTACTGAGTTCTCCCAGTTATTCAGAAACGTCCATGGACCACCTGAACTTGGGAGTTTACCTAACCCCAACCCTACCCTACCCCTAACTGGATTCCATTCCATGGTTTTGAGCTTAAATTATAGATGTGTTTGTACATGTTTGGGATTCCCTGGCACATCAGCTGGTAAAGAATCCACTTGCAGTGCAATGCAGGAGACTTCAGTTCAATTTCTGGTTTGGGAAGATCCCCTGGAGAAGGAATAGACTACCCATTCCAGTATTCTTGGGCTTCTCTAGTGGCTCAGATGGTAAAGAATTTGCCTGCGATGTGGGAGATCTGGGTTAGATCCCTGGGTTGGGGAGATCTCCTGGAGGAGGGCATGGCTACCCACTCCAGTATTCTTGCCTGGAGACTCCCATGGACAAAGGAGCCTGGTGGGCTACAGTCCATGGGGTCACAAAGAGTTGGACATGACTGAGTGATTAAGCACAGCACAGTACATGTTTGATAGAGGAATAGCTGAAGTATTTTTTTTTAATGCTTTTTATAGAATGTTGCTGCTGCTGTTGCTAAGTCACTTCAGTCGTGTCCGACTCTGTGCGACCCCATAGATGGCAGCCCACCAGGGTATCCGTCCCTGGGATTCTCCAGGCAAGAACACTGGAGTGGGTTGCCATTTCCTTCTCCAGTGTATGAAAGTGAAAAGTGAAAGTGAAGTCGCTCAGTTGAGTCCAACTCTTCGCGACCCCATGGACTGCAGCCCACCAGGCTCCTCCGTCCATGGGGTTTTCCAGGCAAGAATACTGGAGTGGGGTGCCATCGCCTTCTCCTTTATAGAATGTTAGGTCAAGTATTTATGACTGATTCTAAGCATGACTTCTACAAAATGTGGCATGAGTCTATTCAAGTTCTGCTCTACTCTTATACTTCCCACTATAATAATTTTCAGACTCTGGGAAAAGTGAGTCATATGTTATTTATTTTTGAGGCTTCTACAAGATCTAATGGTAAATCTTAAATGCATTACATGTATAGAAGATTGAATTGCAATTTAACTTTTAAACATTCTTTAAAGAATCTTTGTTGAGCTGTTTTCACTATTCCTCTCTCAATGTAAGGGCGCAAATTAAACTTAAGCTTAATTCCCCTCATGAAGATAAAGAAACGTTTCCCATTCTTTTATTAGAACATTTACTTAAGGAAACACAAAACTGTAAGTTCTTTCTCTGTCTCTTTGAAATGTATGTAAATCTTTTTTTACATATATTTATTGTTGTTTTTTTTTCCATATGCTAGTTGTCAAAAGCTAAATGGGCCTCTTGACAACTTTACAACCCTGGAATATCTTTCTCCAGGACCTGGGAACTCTTTCCTTGAAATAAAATTATCTAGGCAGCTCTGTCCCTATCTCTTAGCTTTAGGGCAAGGGTAGGAACCTAACTTTGGTGGATACTAGACTCCAAGTTGCAAAACTTGCCTCTGTCATAAAGATATGAAGAGTTTATTTTCCTTTGGATAAAGCCAATTAACTAACATATTATAACCTTCCTTATCAAGTGTATTTAGAACGAACCATGTATGACAAATAGAAGTGTCAACTTAAGGACTAATTATTATTTATTGAGAAGGTAGGAAAGAATTTTTCTCTCTCCTACAAAGGTTCTTTTAGCTGATCGAATTGTCTAATTGATGTGTGACAGATTAACAGGAAAAAATAAAATGTAATTTTATATGTGTGGGAACCCCACATACTTGAAAGGTTCAAAGACCCCCACATACATGAGACATTCGAAGACAAGAAGATAAAATGAAGTACATATGCCATCCTAAGCTAAGGAATGGTTAGGCACCTTGGGATTTTAAAGACAGGAGGGTAAGTCAGAGGATGGTAAGAAAAAGTGTAGATAATCTGAAAATTAGGTGTTTGTTCTGCCATGCAGATGGGCCACTGAAATTAAGTTTATTCCTAGGAATAACTATTATTCTGGGAAAGACCCCCAAGTTAAGCCCTTCTAGGTAATTAGTGGAGGGGTGGCAAAATTTTCTCTTAAGCTTGCAGGGCATCTATTGCCTTTTGCTCAAAGTCAGACATGACTTATCCACTGAACAATGACAGTGACAATAACAACAGCTCAAAATAATCGATGTGCCAAAGTGGCCCCTTTTGGGGAGGCTTTTTATCAAACTCTTCAGGAACAAGTATTTGTAATAGGTGGTGTGTGCTTTGTTATATGAAGGGTGGGATTTATTTTCTTTCTTTGAAATCTCTGAGTAGATTTCCTGTGATGTACATTACATTCTGGCATAATGTTAATTCAATAATAAAATGATTTTCTTTGTCTATTACCTTTATGAACATCCAGGTCTTCTGGATGGAGAGAAGATTTTGTTTTTAATTTCCCCACTGTCAATAATAATATTCCCCCCCACCCTGGTACTGACTCCACAACCTCCCACACATAATTTCTCCAGAAATAACCTGTGACAAACCTGGAGAAACAGTGAGGCGGGAAGCTGAGTAATGAGTCTGTAAATACTGTAGTAACAACCTTTATTAAACCTCATGCTCATATAAAAGGGAGGAAGATAGTGACAATAGGCAAAAATGTGCATCTCATATTGAGAATATGCACATGTGGCCATGATTAATCATGCAGATTTTTTTTTTTTTTTCCATTGCACTGAGTCTTGGTTGCTGTGTGCAACCAAGTTCTCTAGTTGTGTTGAGCAAGCTTCTCATTGTTGCTTCTCGTGGTGCAGAGCACGGGTTCTCTCCTTCAGGGAAGGTAGAATTCCAACAGAGCGGTCTTATTCTTGGAGGAAGATGCACACTAAGATTTATTATGATATGATATTTTAAAAGCAAAACGGTAGATATTCAATTATCTGTCATCGTTGCCCAGTGAAGCGTGAGTGGGCTTCAGCAGCTGCAGCACGTGGGTCCTGAAGTCATGGTGCATGGTCTTAGTTGCCGTGAGGCATGTGGGGTCTTCCCAGACCAGGGACAGAACCCGTGTTCCTGCATCATCAGGCAGATTCTTAACCACTGCACCAGCGGGGAAGTCCATATCATGAAGATTTACTGGACTTTGGTGGAGAGTTTTTCTCTCATCTCCCCTTCTGGGACACTAAAAAGCTCCCCAGTGCCACAAAGAATGAGTCAAATGTGGTTTTGATTTAATGCGTCTCTTTTGCTTGAATGTATTGGCTTTTTTCTTTCATATAAACAGCATCCCCATCTCTTTCCAATAATAATAATAATAATAAAGGTATAAAACAGAGAAGCCCAAACACATTTTCTTCCCAACAGTTATTTTGGCAAATGTGTCCCCTCTTAATATCTATTTCTTGTGACATCCCAGTAAAAGTATTTTGTGTGCATCTTTGCGATCTTTAAGTGGGAATGACAGGGTTCCCTGCTGATAACCTGGGTGTGTTGGGAAGTGTGCGACCAGGGTCTTTGTCTCACCAACAATGAAAGGGAGAAAAATCTTACAACAAGACATTATTTTTAGGAAGTGCTGGAAAAGTAAACACAATCATTAAGTGCAGTTAGCGACAATTTTTCCTTTATTCTGTACGTAATAGATTTGTTTGCTTTCTGTTTCTTTTCACAAAGTCAATAGCCTTGATCATTCCTCTTTTGGGATCAATTTCAAAGAACTTGTGTCTGGCTTTAAACTTTTAAAGTCAGGCTTAATTATTCAAGCAGATGCTGTCTGCTCTATGAGACTGTCAGACAAAAACGACTTAAGGAAAAACCACCCTCCCTGTGGTGAGCTCAATTCCCCCAGAGATGAAAATTTCTGAAGCAATATCTGGCACTAGTCATTAATGTGCACTGGCAAAATACTAAATAAATAAAAGGGTGTGTTTTTCTTGGGTTTAAGTTTCACATTTCATCAATTCACAGGTGAGGACTGTTCTGTACTGTATAGTCAGGTAGTAACAATTTACAAAGAAACATTTTATCCAAAAAGTCCAATTACCTATCATTTGGCTTTTAAAATACCATAGTCATAATAAATCCTGGGGTACACACTTCTCCAGAATAAGGCTGTTAGAATTCTCTTCACAGAAGCCATCTGGTTCTGATTTTCCATAGAATTTCAATAGAAAAAGAAGTCTGAATACTATGTCAATTCTGAGCAACTCTGCTTGTACAAACTTTTGAGAGATGTTATCACAGGCTTCCGTCCCTTAAAAATAATAGAAAAATAGTTACCTATTCCAGCTCAAAAATAACTTCTCAACAATGTTTCATACTAATCTTTCCTTAACTTAAGCTCTGATTTAGTGTTGTGATTCCATTTTGCAATACATGTCAGAGATTATTTCTGATAAAATGATGAGGTTTAATTTAAACCTTGTAATTATAAGTTCAAATTAGTTTTGTTGCTAGCGTCTGGACTGTGTTCTGTTCTAGTGAAAAAAGGAGACAAGGTTCTGATTCATCTGTTTTTATTTTTTCCAAGAGTCAGAGCTGGTGTGGAGGAAACCTCAGTGTGTTAGGAGAGCAGCATGTTGCTGTGAACTCAGTCCATTCTGCAAGTAACAAGGGACTTGGGTCCAGTGTCCTGTACTAGTCCAGGGGCCAGGAATACATGCTAAGTTGCCTTAGTCATGTCTGACTCTTTGTGACCCTATGGACTGTAGCCCACCAGGCTCCTCTGTCCAGGGGATTCTTCAAGCAAGAATACTTGAGTTGCCATGTCCTCTTTCACGGGATCTTCTGAATCCAGGGATCAAACTCACGTTTATTTACATCTCTGCATTTTCAGGCAGTTTCTTTACCACTGATGCCAACTGGGAGGGAGATGCCATATGGATCTTTGACTTTGATATTCTAGGAAAGGACAGAGAAGCAGAGTTCTCTGGGAGCCCAGATGAGGGGTACATGGAGGGGATGCTCAGGGTCGGGGAAGGAAAAACAGGTGATGAGAGGATACAGGGCACTTAGGCAAAGGGGAGCAGAGGTGGAGAGGCACGGAGCAAAGCATGCCGTGAAACTGGGACTTGATGCAATCTGTAGACAGTGAGAGCACTCCTTGGAGAGAACAGGGGCTGCGAAAGGGCTCATGGTAGGTGATGATGGGGGAGAAGTAGGCAAAGACCAGACCGTAAGAGCATCATGTGACACTTTAGACCTTTATCCTCAGCAGGATACTTTTACAGGTCTCTTGAAAATACATTTATTAACATCACTAATATGCCTGGTTTACAAATGATAACAAATAGTGATAATATAATATTTTAAACATTATGCAGATGACACCACCCTTATGTCAGAAAGTGAAGAGGAACTAAAAAGCCTCTTGATGAAAGTGAAAGTGGAGAGTGAAAAAGTTGGCTTAAAGCTCAACATTCAGAAAACAAAGATCGTAGCATCCGGTCCCATCACTTCATGGGAAATAGATGGGGAAACAGTGGAAACTGTGTCAGACTTTATTTTTCTGGGCTCCAAAATCACTACAGATGGTGACTGCAGCCATGAAATTAAAAGACACTTACTCCTTGGAAGGAAAGTTATGACCAACCTAGATAGCATATTCAAAAGCAGAGACAGTACTTTGCCAACAAAGGTTCGTCTAGTCAAGGCTATGGTTTTTCCTGTGGTCATGTATGGATGTGAGAATTGGACTGTGAAGAAGGCTGAGCGCCAAAGAATTGATGCTTTTGAACTGTGGTGTTGGAGGAAAACTCCTGTGAGTCCCTTGGACTGCAAGGAGATCCAACCAGTCCATTCTGAAGGAGATCAGCCCTGGGATTTCTTTGGAGGGAATGATGCTAAAGCTGAAACCCCAGTACTTCAGCCACCTCATGTGAAGAGTTGACTCATTGCAAAAGACTCTGATGCTGGGAGGGATTGGGGGCAGGAGGAGAAGGGGACGACAGAGGATGAGATGGCTGGATGGCATCACTGACTCGATGGACATGAGTCTGAATGAACTCCAGGAGTTGGTGATGGACAGGGAGACCTGGCATGCTGCGATTCATGGGGTCGCAAAGAATCAGACACGACTGAGCGACTGAACTTACTTACCACCTTTAAGGTACTATGCATGTTGTTCTTTTTCAGTCGGTAAGTCGTGTCCGATTCTTTGCGACCCCATGGACTGTAGCCCACCAGGCTCCTCTGTCCATGGAATTCTCCAGGCAAGAATACTGGAGTGGGTTGCCATTCCCTTTCCCAAGGGATCTTCCCAACCCAGGGATCGAACCTGGGTTGCCCACATTGCAGGCACATTCCTTGCCATCTGAGTCACTTGAATCAGCTGAGGGCCTTTTAATGTAGCATCTTAAGCAAGATAGAAAAAGTAAAGGAGTGTTTTACCTTTGAGAACAGAAACATTGCAACATTGAGAAGCCAACTAGCAAATTTAGCCTCAAGCTCTACTATTTATCATCTCTGACCTGTCGATCCAACTCTGTTACAGAAAACTGATAGAGGCAGGGCTTGACTTGTGATTTACTTGTGCCAAGACCTAAAAAAAACTTTTAAGCCCTTGGAAACTAGTAGCTTATATACTGACCTACAGAATATAGGATCAATAGAATTCAAAGCAAATTCACACTTGAGCTTAGCAGAATGACATTGTACCGAACAAAGTCATCTATCTCAGTGTCTTGTTTAAAAGTTTTCATCTCTTGTCATGAGACTGCAATTTAATAAGATGACCTGAAGTGGTTTGGAGGCATAGAGATTTGTGAATAATTAAAAAAAAGAAAAAAAAATTTGTTTTGGCTTAAACAGAAACAGAAATTTATTCTTTAGCTGTTCTAGAAGCTAGAAGACCTAAGTCTGGTGGGGCTGTGTTCCCTCCTTGGGTTCTGGGGACAGATGTTATTTCCTTTCTTTACTAGCTTCCAGTGAAAAATGCTGTTCTTTCCAAAGCTTATTATTGCTACTTTTCCTAATCGTTTAAAATAAGATGATCTTGGTCATACCAATTGTGAGTATATTTATTAATTCATTCATTTCAAGAACAAAAGAAAAAAAATCTGGAGAGCATAACTACCACTGAGTTGACTGCTTTTTGTGCTTTTAGGAAATGGAAAAATAATGCATTGATAAATAACCAGCCATTGGTAAATTAGTCTCAATTTTATTAAAACGATATTTCTCCTTCAATAGTTATATTTAATATTCTTACCTTTCCAGATAAACAATGATAATAATTTGATATATATTCCTTGACACCCTTATTCTGTACTCTTATATGTGAACATACATGGGCTTTTGTTTCCTGGTTTACAAAATCAGAATCTTAATAACATATCATTATTTTTACTTCACTATTATTCCATACTACACATCACATATTATTAGTCTGCAATTTGCTTTCTTTGAAATCAACTTACACGTGGTCCTTTCCAGAAGCCCCCAGCTGATTTCCCCACAGTTCCCCTTAGCAAGGCAGGGCCTGGAGGCCACACCCACAATGGCGGTGGGATAAGAGGTTCCCTGTGTCAGGGATCAGATATAGTTCAGGCAGGAGGGGCTGGGAGGTGGCAGCCATTCCTGCAGTGGCTGTTATGGAGACTTTCCGAAGGAAGTGCATGCTAGAGAAAAAGACACATCACCATGATGTGAATAAAGACAGTACCTGGATGCTTGAGCTGTTAAATTAAACATGCCTGATGAGTACTTCTGAGCTGCTTTCTGCCTCTAATAAGCATCTCTCCTCTTGCCAGTCACTGATAATCAAGAGTATACTGTCTTTCTCCTCTTTCCCCTGCATGTTTGATGATTTTGTCTATCGCCAACATTTTCTGGTTTCTTCCAACGCTTGCTAAAGAAAATTCTATATTAGATGGATGAAATCTTAAGTAATAGGAACTCCATGTCTACCCACCTGCTTGGGTCAGAATATCCAGGGAAGGTGGCTGAAGGCACAGCTCTGGATTTGCAAACTCTGTGTAACTGGACTAGAGAAGGCAATGGCAACCCAGGCCAGTATTCTTGGCTGGAGAATCCCTTGGACAGAGGAGCCTGGCGGGCCACAGTCCATAGAGTCGTAAAGAGTCGGACACGACTGAAGCGACTTCCCATGCACACGTGTGTAGCTGGATTGTTCAGCCCAGAACTGCGGCATCATTTGGGGGAGGAAACTTTTAAATTCTTCCTTAGTAACGAAACTTATTCTTAGCACCTTCACTTCTACCACCTTGTTTTAGGACTTCATTACCTTTTTTCCTGGATTGTTGTAATAGCCTCTTAACTGATTCCCCTCACCCAATCCTCCTGCCTTCAAAGTATGTTGCAAAGATACACCAACATAACATAAGAGCAATGGTTACCAATTGCCTGCACTGGCCCCCTCTGTCTACAAGATAAAATCAAATCTTTTCTGGCACTGATACTCTTTTATCACATTCTGACTCTCATATGCAATTTTGGTCCCATCTCTCATCAGACTTCAGCCAAGTCAGTGCCCTCACTGTTTCCGTTGTGTCACCTGTGATTGCCCATCTGTCCCTTTGTTTATCCCATTTCTGGTTCCTAGAACAATATTCTCCATGTCTGTATGGAAAAAAATTCTTCCCATTGCAAATGGGAAGCTGTCATCTTTCCATGTCTAAAATACACTTTTCATATTTCAGAGATGAATATCCAAATTTTGGGGAATACTCAGCTTTAGCCATTCACAGTTTGGGGGAAGATTGACCAACATGAGATGTATACTCTGGAACAGGTGGACATGGGACCCAAGACAGACTTGTGGACTCTCCTAGTGTACCTGTTAAGCAGGTAGCACCAGGGAGGAACCACGTTCATCCCCGAGGTAATCACTCCAGGCTCAGCCCTGATGGGAAACTCTGTTCATTTTCCTTTCACTGAGCCCAGCCCTTGAAAGCCTCCTAGCTTACTGCCTTTCTGAGCATGGCTATTTCACCTGCCCCCCACCAACCCTTTCTCTGAGCTTCTTCATCCACTTCCTGTACGTCACCTTTGGTCATATTTCTTAGGCAGAGTAAATTGTTTCATGCCAGGAAAGGTTCTGGTCCCCTATCTCCAAGGTTGAGTCATGACTTTGAGGGCTTTCCTTACTGTTCTGGACAGATGTGTATTTCTATGGGGCATGTTTTTGTGTGTGTGTGGTCACTTCTGCTTCCTTGTGTACCAGTTACCTGTGAAATGTATTGACGTGCTCTGACATGTGCCTGTCTGAGATGGAGACCATGTCTCAGTCATGTCTGACCTGGTTACCTCTTGAATGCTCTGGCTCTAGAAGGAGTAATAAGAACAACTGTTGCCAGGACTCTGTTGTGCTTTAATATATTTTCTCACAAGCTTAGTTATTTCCTGAATGTTTCATGCCTTGGCAAAATATGTGTATTAGTATGTCTCTGACTGCTGTAACAAATTAGCAAAAACTTAAAGGCTTAAAACAACATACATCTATTCCCTTTCAGTGATGGAGGCCAGTCATCTGAAATCAGTGTCTCTGTGCTAAAGTAGTGTTATCATTCTTTTAAAGGTGCAGGGGAATGATTTCCTTGAAATTTTCCCCTTCAGGTCATTGCTTGCATTCTTGGTCTCATGGCCCCTTCCTCACACCATACCAAGTTCTTGCTTCTGTCTTCACATCTCCTTCTTTCTTTTATGACCTGTGCATGCTAAGTTGCTTCAGCCATGTCCAGCTCTTTGCAAACCCATGGACTGCAGGACGCCAGGATCTCCCAGAGTTTGCTCACACTCATGTCCATCTAGTTGTTGATGCCATCCAACCATCTCATCCTCTGTCATCCCCTTCTCCTCCTGCCTTCAATCCTTCCCAGCATCAAGGTCTTTTCCAATGATTCAACTCTTCACATCAGGTGGCCAAAATATTGGAGCTTCAGCATGAGTCCTTCCAATGAATATTCAGGGTTGCTTGCCTTTAAGATTGACTTGTTTGATCTCCTTGCTGTCCAAGAGACTCTCAAGAATCTTCTCCAGCACCACAGTTCAAAAGCATCAATTCTTTAAATCAATAAAGCTTAGCCTTCTTGTTGGTGCAGTTTTTACAGCAGTACATGAGTACTGGAAAAACCATAGCTTTGACTACACAAACCTTTGTAGGCAAAGGGAAACACTAGGGTGTACCTGAATTCAACATGACTGGTGTTTCTATAAGAAGAGGAGATTAAAAAACCTACACACACAGAAAGAAGATCAGTCAGAACACACCTATCCCTAAGTGGAGGAGAGAACCCTCAGGAGACTCCCATTATGTCAACATCTTGATCATGGACTTCCAGACTCCAGAACCCTAAGGCTATCAGTTTCTATTGTTTAAGCTGTCCAGTGTTTGGCACTATGTTGCAGAAGCCTTAGTACTGCAGGCTGAACACTTGTGTCCGCCCAAAATTCATATGTGAAGTGTTAATCACTCAGTAGTGTCTGACTCTTTGTGACCCCATGGGCTATAGCCTGCCAGCCTCTTCTGTCCATAGAATTCTCCAGGCATGAGTATAGGAGTGAATTACCATGCTCTTCTCCAGGGGACCTTTCTGATCCAGGGCCCTGGTCTCCTGCATTGCAAGCAGATTCTTTACTGCCTGAGCCACCAGATAAACCATATATTGAAGGCTTAATTTCATTATGAGGGGATTTGGGGGTTAAGTTTTTGGAGGGTGATTAGGTGATCAATAGGACTGGTGTCTTTTGCAATCCATGGGGTCGCACAACTGGATACAACTGAGTTGCACTCAACTGAGTCACTGAACAACAACAAAGGATTGGTGTCCTTATAAGAGAGACCCCAGAGGGCTCCCTCACCACTTCTGTAGGGTAAGGACACAGAAGTAATACCCCCATCCCTGAACTGGAAAGCTCTCACCAGACACCAAATACACTGATGCTTCTATCTCAAACTTCCAGCGTTCAGACCTGTGAGAAATAGGTTTCTCTTGTTGATAAGCCACAATCTATGGATTTTGTTATAGCAGCTGGAATGAACTAAGACACCTCACTAAGTGGGATGGTGTATCCAGCAGGGAAACTCAGCTGACGCCCAGCAGCTCCACTGGTTGAGCTGGAAAACATCTCAGAGAAGAAAAGAGGAAACTCAGCTCAATGGCCATGGGGACACAAGGCTCTTTCCAGGGTCACATGAGTCCTTGGCTCAGGAACCCAAGAATTTCCAGAATTTTGGTCAAAGTTGATTCACATTTGGTTGAACTCAGCCTACTGGTGAAAATCCCATAGCTTGTGGGTCTGTCTGGGATTTATGATGAGTAAGTCATAAAATACTTTTTTGTGTTGCTTTTGTGTTTCTAGAAAATAATAATAATAATTGACAATGCTTTTGATGCAACATAAGTAAAAAAGTATTATTTAAAACTGTGTGATCTGGGACTTACCTGATGGTCCAGTGATTAAGAATCCACCTTCCAATGCAGGGAACACTTGTTTGGTCCCTGGCTGGGAAACTAATATCCCACATGCTTGGAGCAACTAAATCTACATGCTGCAATTAGAGAGTCTTCATGCTGCAACTAGAGAAGCCTGTGAGCTACAATAAAGTCTCAGTGTAGGTCAAAAATTTGATAACTAAAAAATTTTAAAAAGCACTATGACAAAAACTGTGTAGTCTGTATGAAATGAAATTAAAAGGTATGTCCATACCTAGGTAAGAATATTTTTTAGGTGCTTTGCGATTCCTCTAACAATTGTTTCTGAGGGTTTCAGGGGTGCTATGCTTATGCCAACACTTGTAGAAAAGTCTGCCATTCACAAAAGCACATAAAGTTCAAAGCACTATTTAACTATGTTTATAAATTAAAGAATCCAGTACAGTCAATTATCTAAAGGTGAAGAAACATATTATAAGAGTTATATGTATGGAAAAGAAAGTATCATGTTACCTGCCAAGTCTCTCTTTTCATGTATTTTCAGGTCAGTTCCTGGATTATTTTTTCTAAGTTTTTGATTTGTTCCTCATATGTCAACTTTTATTATCACCTTGCTTATTTAACTTGTATGCAGAGTACATCATATGAAATGCCAGGCTGAATGAAGCACAAACTGGAATCAAGATTGCTGGGAGAAATATCAATAACCTCAGATATGCAGCTGACCCCACCCTTAAGGCAGAAAGTGAAGAGGAACTAAAGAGCCTCTTTATGAAAGTGAAAGAGAAGAGTGAAAAAGCTGGCTTAAAACTCAGCATTTAGAATATGAAAATCATGGCAAAGATCATGGTCCCATCACTTCATGGCATATAGACAGGGAAACAATGGAAATAGTAACACACTTTATTTTCTTGGGCTCCAAAATCACTGCAGATGGTGACTGCAGCCATGAAATTAAAACTCTCCTTGGAAGAAAAGCTATGACCAACCTAGACAGCATATTAAAAAGCAGAGACATTACTTTGCCAATAAAGGTCTGTCTAGTCAAAGCTATGGTTTTTCCAATAGTCATGTATGGATGTATGAGTTGGACTATAAAGAAAGCTGAGCACTGCAGAATTGATGTTTTTGAACTGCAGTGTTGGGAGAAGACTCTTAAGAGTCCCTTGGACTGCAAGGAGATCAAACCTGTCCATCCTAAAGGAAATCATTCCTGAATATTCATTGGAAGGACTGATGCTGAAGCTGAAGCTCTAATACTTTGGCCACCTGATGCAAAGAGCAGACTTATTGGAAAGGACCCTGATGCTGGGAAAGACTGAAGGCAGGAGAAGGGGATGACAGAGGAAGAGATGGTTAGATGGCTTTGCTGACTTGATGGACATGAGTTTGAGTAAGCTCCAGGAGTTGGTGATGGACAGGGAAGCCTGACATGTGGCAGTCCTTGAAACTGCAAAGAGTTGGACACGACTAAGCAACTGAACTGACTGACTGATATCAAATTTTTCTCTGTTCTTGAGTTCATTAGAGAGTGCAAAACCATGCTTTCCTAGGCACAATTTCTTCCAACAAGGTGGTTGGGGATACTTTGAATAGAACACTCATTCAGGTCAGTTTCCTGCTCATGGTGTTATCAGTAGGTCCAGGAACTGATGCTTCTTTTTGATGTTGTTGGCGTTAGGGCAGGAGGACTGAGAAGGTAGAATGTGTATCTTAATCCTGGAAATGTCTTTAAACACTTAGTAACCTGATCCCCTGAATGATCCTATTTAAAATCATGCAGTTCAAATAAATACCCATTCTCCTGATGATGTTGATAACCTGAAAATAGGCAACCTCTCAAGTTCTTCCTGAAATTGCTGTCCACTTCTTTGGTCCTTGTTCATGGGGTTTTAAAACCATGAATGACTTAAGTGATTATGCGAAATGTCTCATCTCCTTTTCCCCATTACCCTGTCTTCTTGTCTGTCAGAGGAAATAGGACTGTTGTGCTTGCCAGACATGGGTAAGTAAAACAGTGGAACAAAGGAAAATGCTTTGAGTAGTATCAGCTACAGTTTTGTTTTGTTTTTCTGTGTGGGCCATCTTCCAGACAGCACTCTGGGCACTCTCTCCAATATACAAAATAAATATTGTATATTTTCACAACATTTCAGCAAAGTGAGTATGAGCAAAGAACCATCTTACAAAAGAGACAGGGTAGAGTAATTGTGAAGGACTTTCCTAGTGGTTCAGTGGTAAAGATTCTGTCTGTCAATGCATGAGACTCAACTTTAATTACTGATTCAGGAAGATTCCACGTGCCACGGAGCAACTAAACCTGTATGCCACAACTACTGGCCTATAAGTAGTTTCTTTTTTTTTTTTCTTAAATATTTTATTCATGTTCTAGAGGGGTTCTGTGTTTGTTTGTTTCCAATCATTAAGAGAGTGGTTGAGGAGAACTGAATCCATCACTACTTTGATGACACAGTTAAGATTCCAGATTCACATTCCCAGGTACCAAGAGTTCCCTCTAAATGTTACAATCAAGTCAGCCTCTGTATACATTTCTTTTCATTGAACATAGCAATGCCCTTTGGTATCTCAGAAGTATAATCTCATCCTAGGTCGGTATTTCTCCAGGTAAAGCAGCTGTTGGAATTGAATGCTCCCCTTCTTTTTTGTCTTACAAACTGAACTGCATCTTCATACTTTATCCCACATTCAGTCAAAGCTAAGTAAAACCAGTATAAATGCCTTTCCCAACTAAACTTGTATGCCCTTCTAGAACTCCTGTTCTAGAGCTGAGGAGCCTCAACCACTGAGCCCACAGGCTGCAACTACTAAAGCTCTCACATCCTAGAGCCTGCGCTCCATAAGAGAAGCCACTGCAATGAGAAGCCTCATGCAGCCAAGTAGAGAGTAGCCCCTGCTTACCTCAACTAGAGAAAAACCCGCCCAGGACCGAAGACCCAGCACAGCCAAAAATGAACTAATAAATATGCAAATAAGTAAAATTACTAAAAATGATAATTCTCAAGGCACTTTCTGGGTCAGTATGCCTTCATATGCCTATGGCGCTGAGTCTAACTGAGAATGAGGTGCTGAAGCATTGGGTGTTATTGCACCATCATGATTGAATTATATCTAAATATGTGTTCAATTAGCTGTCTTTCCACTAGACTTGGGCTTCACAAAGGCAGGGATAGTGAATAACTTTTTACCATGGAATTCCCAACATAATGGAAAGAGTTCTGGGACTTAAGAGAGGCTCAAGCTCTATGTAAGAATGAATGAATTTGGAGACACAGATGTAGACAGTGGACTTGTGGACACAGCAGGGGAGGGAGAAAGTGGGAAGGATGGGGAAAGTAGTGTCAGTATTTGTACACTATCAGCTATAAGATGCATAGCTGGTGAGAAGTTGCCATGTAGCGGAGTGAGCCCAGTCTGATGCTCTGTGATGACATGGAGGGGTGGGGTAGAAGGAGGGGAGGGAGGCTAGAAAAGGAGGTATAATTATGGCTGAATTGGGGTCTTCTCTGTGGCTCAGACAGTAAAGAATCTGCCTGCAATACAGGAGACCCAGGTTCAATCTCTGGGTTGGAAAGATCTCCTGGAGAAGGAAATAGCTACCCACTCCAGTCTTCTTCTTCTTCTTTTTTTTTTTTTTAATTTTTAGCTTTTAATTAATTTATTTTTTAAATTTATTTATTTTAATTGGAGGCTAATTACTTTACAATATTGTATTGGTTTTCCATACATCGACATGAATCCGCCACAGGTGTACATGTGTTCCCCATCCTGAACCACCCCACCTACCTCCCTCCCCATACCATCCCTCTGGGTCATCCCAGTGCACCAGCCCCGAGCATCCTGTATCATGCATTGAATCTGGACTGGAGATTCATTTCACATATGATAATATACATGTTTCAATGCCATTCTCCCAAATCATGCCACCCTCTCCCTCTCCCACAGAATCCAAAAGACTGCTCTATACATCTATGTCTCTTTTGCTGTCTCGCATACCAGGTTATCGTTACCATCTTTCTAAATTCCGTATACATGCGTTAGTATACTGTATTGGTGTTTTTCCTTGTGGCTTACTTCACTCTGTATTATAGGCTCCAGTTTCATTCACCTCATTAGAACTGATTCAAATGTATTCTTTTTAGTAGCCAAGTAATACTCCATTGTGTATATGTACCACAGCTTTCTTATCCATTCATCTGCTGATGGACATCTAGTTTGCTTCCATGTCCTGGCTATTATAAACAGTGCTGTGATGAACACTGGGATACACGTGTCTCTTTCCCTTCTGGTTTCCTCAGTGTGTATGCCCAGCAGTGGGATTGCTGGGTCGTATGGCAGTTCTATTTCTACTTTTTTTTTAAGGAATCTCCACACTGTTCTCCATAGTGGCTGTACTAGTTTGCATTCCCACCAACAGTGTAAGAGGGTTCCCTTTTCTTCACACCCTCTCCAGCATTTATTGCTTGTAGACTTTTGGATCGCAGCCATTCTGACTGGTGTGAAATGGTATCTCATTGTGGTTTTGATTTGCATTTCCCTTTGGAAAGAATGATGCTAAAGCTGAAACTCCAGTACTTTGGCCACCTCATGCGAAGAGCTGACTCATTGGAAAAGACTCTGATGCTGGGAGGGATTGGGGGCAGGAGGAGAAGGGGACGACAGAGGATGAGATGGCTGGATGGCATGACCGACGCGATGGACATGAGTTTGAGTGAACTCTGGGAGTTGGTGATGGACAGGGAGGCCTGGCATGCTGCGATTCATGGGGTCGCAAAGAGTTGGACACGACTGTGCGACTGAACTGATAGGAGTGATGTTGAACATCTTTTCATGTGTTTGTTAGCCATCTATATGTCTTCTTTGGAGAAATATCTGTTTAGTTCTTTGGCCCATTTTTTTATTGGGTCATTTATTTTTCTGGAATTGAGCTGCAGGAGTTGCTTGTATATTTTTTGAGATTAATTCTTTGTCAGTTGCTTCATTTGCTATTATTTCCCCCCATTCTTAAGGCTGTCTTTTCACCTTGCTTGTAGTTTCCTTTGTTGTGCAGAAGCTTTTAAGTTTAATTAGGTCCCATTTGTTTATTTTTGCTTTTATTTCCAATATTCTGGGAGGTGGGTCATAGAGGATCCTGCTGTGGTTTATGTTGGAGAGCATTTTGCCTGTGTTCTCCTCTAGGAGTTTTATAGTTTCTGGTCTTACATTTAGATCTTTAATCCATTTTGAGTTTATTTTTGTGTATGGTGTTAGAAAGTGTTCTAGTTTCATTCTTTTACAAGTGGTTGACCAGTTTTCCCAGCACCACTTGTTAAAGAGATAGTCTTTTCTCCATTGTATATTCTTGCCTCCTTTGTCCAAGATAAGGTGTCCATAGGTGTGTGGATTTATCTCTGGGCTTCCTATTTTTTTCCATTGATCTATATTTCTGTCTTTGTGCCAGTACCATACTGTCTTGATGACTGTGGCTTTGTAGTAGAGCCTGAAGTCAGGCAGGTTGATTCCTCCAGTTCCATTCTTCTTTCTCAAGATTGCTTTGGCTATTCGAGGTTTTTTGTATTTCCATACAAATTGTGAAATTATTTGTTCTAGCTCTGTGAAAAATACTGTTGGTAGCTTGATAGGGATTGCATTGAATCTATAGATTGCTTTGGGTGGTATACTCATTTTCACTATATTGATTCTTCTGATCCATGAACACAGTATATTTCTCCATCTATTAGTGTCCTGCTTGCTTTCTTTCACCAGTGTTTTATAGTTTTCTGTATATAGGTATTTTTTTTCTTTAGGTAGATATATTCCTAAGTATATTATTCTTTTCAATGCAATGGTGAATGGAATTGTTTCCTTAATTTCTCTATTTTCTCATTATTAGTGTATAGGAATGCAAGGGATTTCTGTCTGTTGATTTTATATCCTGGAACTTTACTATATTAATTGATTAGCTCTAATAATTTTCTGGTGGAGTCTTTAGGGTTCTCTATGTAAAGGATCATGTCATCTGCAAACAGTTAGAGTTTTACTCCTTTTTTTCCAATCTGGATTCCTTTTATTTTTTTTTTTCTGCTCTAATTGCTGTGGCCAAAACTTCCAAAACTATGTTGAATAGTAGTGGTGAGAGTGGGCACCCTTGTCTTGTTCCTGACTTTAGGAGAAATACTTTCAATTTTTCACCATTGAGGATAATGTTTGCTGTGGGTTTGTCATATATAGCTTTTATTATGTTGAGGTATGTTCCTTCTATTCCTGCTTTCTGGAGGGTTTTTATCATAAATGGATGTTGAATTTTGTCAAAGACCTTCTTTGAATCTATTGAGATAATCATATGGCTTTTCTTTTTCAATTTGTTAATGTGGTGTATTACATTGATTGATTTGTGGATATTGAAGAATTCTTGCATCCCTGGGATAAAGCCTACTTGGTCATGATGTATGATCTTTTTAATGTATTGTTGGATTCTGATTGCTAGAATTTTGTTAAGGATTTTTGCATCAGTGTTCATCAGTGATATTGGCCTGTAGTTTTCTTTTTTTGTGGCATCTTTGTCAGGTTTTGGAATTAGGGTGATGGTGACCTCATAGAATGAGTCTGGAAGTTTACCTTTCTCTGCAATTTTCTGGAAGAGTTTGAGCAGGATAGGTGTTAGCTCTTCTCTAAATTTTTGGTAGAATTCAGCTGTGAAGCCATCTGGACCTGGGCTTTTGTTTGCTGGAAGATTTCTGATTACAGTTTCAATTTCCATGCTTGTGATGGGTCTGTTAACATTTTCTATTTCTTCCTGGTTCAATTTTGGAAAGTTGTACTTTTCTAAGAATTTGTCCATTTTTTCCATGTTGTCCATTTTATTGGCATATAATTGCTGATAGTAGTCTCTTATGATCCTTTGTATTTCTGTGTTGTCTGTTGTGATCTCTCCATTTTTATTTCTAATCTTATTGATTTGATTTTTCTCCCTTTGTTTCTTGATGAGTCTGGCTAATGGTTTGTCAATTTTATTTATCCTCTCAAAGAACCAGCTTTTGGCTTTGTTGATTTTTGCTATGGTCTCTTTTGTTTCTTTTGCATTTATTTCTGCCCTAATTTTTAAGATTTCTTTCCTTCCATTAACCCTGGGGTTCTTCATTTCTTCCTTTCCTAGTTGCTTTAGGTGTAGAGTTAAGTTATTTATTTGACTTTTGTTGTTGTTGTTGTTGTTTGTTTGTTTCTTGAGGTATGCCTGTATTGTTATGAACTTTTGCCTTATCACTGCTTTTACAGTGTCCCACTGGTTTTGGGTTGTTGTGTTTTCATTTTCATTTGTTTCTATCCATATTTTGATTTCTTTTTTTATTTCTTCTGTGATTTGCTGGTTATTCAGCAGCATGTTGTTCAACCTCCATATGTTGGAGTTTTTAATAGATTTTCTCCTGTAATTGACATCTAATCTTACTGCATTGTTGTCAGAAAAGGTGCTTGGAATGATTTCAATTTTTTTGAATTTACAAAGGCTAGATTTATGGCCCAGGAAGTAATCTATCCTGGAGAAGGTTCCGTGTGTGCTTGAGAAAAATGTGAAATTCATTCTTTTGGGGTGAAATGTCCTATAGATATCAATTAGGGCTAACTGGCCTATTGTACCATTTAAAGTTTGTGTTTCCTTGTTAATTTTCTGTTTAGTTGATCTATCCATAGGTGTGAGTTGGGTGTTAAAGTCTCCCACTATTATTGTGTTATTGTTAATTTCCCCTTTCATACTTGTTAGCATTTGTCTTATATATTGTGGTGCCCCTATGTTGGGTGCATATATATTCATAATTGTTATATCCTCTTCTTGGATTGATCATTTGATCATGATGTAGTGTCCTTCTTTGTCTCTTTTCACAGCCTTTGTTTTAAAGTCTATTTTATCTGATATGAGTATTGCTACTCCTGCTTTCTTTTGGTCTCTATTTGCATGGAAAATCTTTTTCCAACCCTTCACTTTCAGTCTGTATGTGTCCCTTGTTTTGAGGTGAGTTTCTTGTAGACAGCATATATAGGGGTCTTGTTTTTGTATCCATTCAGCCAATCTTTGTCTTTTGGTTGGGGCATTCAACCCATTTACATTTAAGATAATTATTGATAAGTATGATCCCGTTGCCACTTACTTTGTTGTTTTGGGTTCGAGTTTATACACCTTTTCTGTGTTTCCTGTCTAGAGAAGATCCTTTAGCATTTATTGAAGAGCTGGTTTGGCGGTGCTGAATTCTCTCAGCTTTTGCTTGTCTGTAAAGCTTTTGATTTCTCCTTCATATTTGAATGAATTCCTTACTGGGTACAGTAATTTGGGCTGTAGGTTATTTTCTTTCATCACTTTAAGTATGTCCTGCCATTCCCTCCTGGCCTGAAGAGCTTCTATTGAAAGATCAACTGTTATCCTTATGGGAATTCCCTTGTGTGTTATCTGTTGTTTTTCCCTTGCTGCTTTTAATATTTCTTCTTTGTGTTTGATCATTGTTAATTTGATTAATATGTGTCTTGGGGTGTTTTGCCTTCGGTTTATCCTTTTTGGGACTCTCTGGGTTTCTTGGACTTGGGTGATTATTTTCTTCCCCATTTTAGGGAAATTTTCAACTATTATCTCCTCAAGTATTTTCTCATGGTCTTTCTTTTTGTCTTCTTCTTCTGGGACTCCTATGATTCGAATGTTGGGGCACTTAACATTGTTCCAGAGGTCTCTAAGATTGTCCTCATTTCTTTTTATTTTTACCATTCTATCTTCTAACTCACTAATCCTATCTTCTGCCTCTGTTATTCTATTATTTGTTGCCTCCAGAGTGTTTTTGATCTCATTAATTGATTTATTCATTATATATTGATTCTTTTTTATTTCTTCTAGATCCTTGTTAAACCTTTCTTGCATCTTCTCAATCCTTGTCTCCAGGCTATTTATCTGTAACTCCATTTTGTTTTCAAGATTTTGCGTCATTTTAATTATCATTATTTGGAATTCTTTATCAGGTAGATTCCCTTTCTCTTCCTCTTTGGTTTGGTTTGGTGGGCATTTATCCTGTTCCTTTACCTTCTGGGTATTCCTCTGTCTCTTCATCTTGTTTGTATTGCTGTGTTTGGGGTGGCCTTTCTGTATTCTGGCAGTTTGTGGAGTTCTCTTTATTGTGGAGTTTCCTCACTGTGAGTGGTGTTGGACGGGTGGTTTGTCAAAGTTTCCTGGTTAGGGAAGCTTGTGTCAGTGTTCTGGTGGGTGGAGCTGGATATCTTCTCTCTGGAATGCAATGAAGTGTCCAGTAATGAGTTATGAGATGTCAGTGGGTTTGGAGTGACTTTGGGCAGACTGTATATTGAAGCTCAGGGCTATATTCTTGTGTTGCTGGAGGATTTGTGTTATGTCTTGCCCTGGAACTTTTTGGCCCTTGGGTGGTGCTTGGTTTCAGTGTAGGGATGGAGGCATTTGATGAGCTCCTGTTGATTAATGTTCCCTGGAGTCAGGAGTTCTCTGGTGTCCTCAGGATTTGGACTTAAGCCTCCTGCCTCTGGTTTTCAGTCTTGTTTTTAGCCTCAAGACTTCTCCATCTATACAGCACCATTGATAATACATCTAAGTTAATGATGAAAAGTTTCTCCACAGTGAGGGACACCCAGAGAGGTTCACAGAGTTACAGGGAGAAGAGAAGAGGGAGGAGGGAGATAGAGGTGACCAGGATGAGATGAGGGGGAATCAAAAGAGGAGAGAGCAAGCTAGCCAGTAGTCACTTCGTTATGTGTGCTCCACAGTCTGGACCGCTCAGAGATGTTCATGGAGTTATACAGAAGAGAAGAGGGAGGAAAGAGAGAGGTGGCCAGGAGGATAAAGAGAGGAATCAAAAGGAGAGAGACAGATCCAGCCAGTAATCAGTTCCCTAAGTGTTCTCCATAGTCCAGAACACAGAAAGAGATTCACAGAGTTGGGTAGAGAAGAGAAGGGGAAGGGAGGAGATAGAGATGACCTGTTGGAGAAAAAGGAGAGTCCAAAGGGGGAGAGAGCAGTCAAGCTAGTAATCTCGCTCCCAAGTGAAAATGGGTACTGAATATTGGGTTCTTAAAGGTACAAAATTGATAACAAATACCAAAAAGCAAAGATTAAAAATCTAGAGCAGAGGTTTTATTTTCAAAAATACAATATTTAAGAAAAAAAGTCACAAAAATTATAATATATATATATATATATATATATATATGAAGTTTGGTTTAAAAAATAGGGTCTTTTTCCCTCCAAGTAATAGTAGGTTATAAAAATGAAAATTAAAGGAGTAATAGAGGACTTAAAAATTAAAAAATATAAAAAAAACTAAAGAATAATAATAGTAAAAATATATCTAGGACTTTCTCCAGTGTTGTGGACAGTGTGGGGTTAGTTCATTTTCAGATAGTTTCTTGATCCAGTTTATACTTCTCAAGATCTATAGACCCCTTCCTATGTAGTCGGTACTAACTACAGGGTTTTAATCTATTGCACCTGTCACTTCCAAGGACAGGTCCCTCTGTTTTAGCTTCTTCTGTTTGCTGGTCTCTTCAGTGTCTAATTTCCGCCCTGACACAAGGGGGCGGTGGTGGTCACTTTTTAAGGCTCACTTGTTCAGTCGTGCTGTGGGGAGGGAGGGACGCTGCAAACAGATATCACTGGCGTCTGTGGGGAGTGCTCGCAGTGTCTTAGCCACACTGGGTTTGCCCCCGCTCACGGCGTGTGTGCTTTCCCTGTGTACACCGCTTAGGCTCTAGGTTGCTCTGCTGGGAACTGTCTGAGGCCGGCCCTGGGCTGCATGCACCTCCCAGGTCTAAGCCGCTCAGGTTCAGGTACTCAAGTAGTCCTCAGAGGCACAGATTCAGCTGGGCCTGCATTTTGTGCCCTTCCCAGGTCCGAGCAGCTCAGGTGACCAGGTGTTTGGTAAGTGCAGTCACTATGACTTATCACCTCCTCCTTCCCTGCCGCTCGATTTTCTGGGTGTACAACCAGCGTACCTTCTCAGGTGGATGTTGACTGCCCAGAATCCCAAGAAGTCTTGGTGAGGAATGAAGCCTGCTTGCAGTTTGGTAGATAATATCTCTCTGGGGCTGCGATTGCCCCCTTCTGGCTCTGGCCACCCTCGCCTGCCTGCTTCTGGAGTGGGGTGGGTCAGTCCGCAGCTGGCTAGCTCTGCTCAGTCCTTTGTTCTGTGAGCAGGCCTGGCGGTATCTTAGGTTAGGGCTTTTTGCGGGGTAGCTATCCCACAGTATGGTTTGCTATCTCAAGTTAGTTCCCTCAGGTTGCCCTCGGGGCATTCAGGCCCGGTCCTTACTCTAAGCAATGCAGCCCGCGCCTCCCTGCCCAGCCCCTGCTTGCTAGTGGTGGATGCAGTGTCTGTGCTGCTTCTCCGCTGGGGGAGTTACTGTTGGGCACATACTCTGTGAGTTTTAATTATTTATTTATTTTTTCCTCCCAGTTATGTTGCCCTCTGTGGTTCCAATGCTCGCCACAGACTTGCCAGTGAGAGTGTTTCCTGGTGTTTGGGAACTTCTCTCTTTTTTAAGACTCCCTTCCCAGGACGGAGCTCTGTCCCTACCTCTTTTGTCTCTCTTTTTATCTTTTATATTTTTTCCTACCTCCTTTTGAAGACAATGGGCTGCTTTTCTGGGTGCCTGATGTCCTCTGCCAGCATTCAGAAGTTTTTTGTGGAATTTACTCAGCTTTCAAATGTTCTTTTGATGAATTTGTGGGGGAGAAAGTGGTCTCCCCGTCCTATTCCTCTGCCATCTTAGGACTGCCTCTCCCACTCCAGTATTCTTGCCTGGAGACTTCCATAGACAGAGGAGCCTGGCAAGCTACAGTTCATGGCATTGCAAAGAGTTGGACATGACTGAGTGACTAACACATACACACACTGCTGATTTGGGCTGCTGTATGGCAGAAAGCAATGCAAAATTGTAAAAAATTTTTTTTAATATTTAAATTGTAAAGAATAGTAAAAAAAGATGTGCAGAGGAGGAAATGGCAACCCACTCCAGTGTTCTTCCTGGAGAATCCCATGGATAGAGGAGCCTGGTGGACTACAGTCCATGGGGTCACAAAGAGTTGGATATGACTGAATGAGCATGCAGGCACACACAATTGGTCACTCTATCTCCTTTACTCTGAGGGCCCTGTCCTCCTGTCTTGGCTGAACAGTTGCTATAATATTTGGGAAAGAGGAGGGTTGGTCTCTTACCTGTTTTCAAGCTACGTGCTTGTCTTCGGCTCCTTGAGTATCTGTTTCATGACAGACTGCCACCCGCTTTAAAAGAGGGTGGATCACAAGCTTCTCACTGGGTCATGCAATCTTCAGACTTTAGTTTCCCTCTTGTGATGTTGGTCTCTTCAAAACAGACACTGAGGCCCTCTGATGTCCCAGGTGGTTAAGCATCAGCTCTTCTGAGCTATTTTTGCCCAAAAGAATAATAGGTACGGCCCATTTGGGGCTCAGTGTCCAGAGGATCATTGGTGGATAAAACACATGTTATCTATGGACAAACTTGGGTGCAACAAGATAACAGATCATGTGGAGAAAGAGGAGCCTCTTCGTAAGATTCCCATGATAGTTCTTAGCACGTTCAGAAACTACCCCATGGAAAATACCACCACCTACACCTGAAAACCAGTGTCATATGTCTGTCTATGTAAAGTGATGCTAGCCTTAGGATGTGAAATTGAGTGGTGTAAATTCAGGATGCAGATTTAAACTTGCTTACTACTTTTGCTGACCTTTCAATGGAGAAAGGGTGCTTCTACCGATATGTTCGGAAAATAGAGAATGGTTTGAAAGCTAAAGAGAATACATCATGCTAAAAGGTGATCATAACTTTCATTTTAGACACAGAAGAATGTGGAATCGACTTGATGGCTAGTATTAGGTCAATTTTCCTGAGTTTTATTATACAGAAGCCCTGGATCCTTGTGTAAACCATTTGCAGTCTAGCACTGATTGTGCCCACAGTGGGACACAGTTACATGGAGAAGTCTAAATGACTGAATTGCATAGTTACACCATTGATAACATTTGACTCTTTTTGTTTGGAAAAAAATGTACTGACCACATTTTTGCATTTTCCTTTGAATAGTCAGTGTTTAAATTTTTTCTGTGGGGTTTTGGCTTGTTGAGAACTCAACTCCTGCATATGTAACTATAACATTTGTGTCTCTTGTGGCTTATTAAGGTCAAGATGCTTCTAGCTATAGCCTAGCTAACGAAGTTTTAGATTTCCATGTCCCTTTTCTAAAGTGCTCCTGTAGCTTGACATCCTTAAGCAACTAGGCTAATGAGACAACCTTTGGAGATTACCTTTTTGAAAAGAGCAGTTCTCTCATCTTTATTTGGTTCTATCTCATTGGTTAGCTTTCACATCAAGGTAGAAATCACAGTGCTGAGGAGACTAGCCTCTTCTAGGACTAGATAGAGTGTGAGAGCAACATACGAAG
This sequence comes from Bos indicus, assembly GCF_029378745.1. Classification (NCBI taxonomy): domain Eukaryota; kingdom Metazoa; phylum Chordata; class Mammalia; order Artiodactyla; family Bovidae; genus Bos; species Bos indicus. The sequence goes on along the minus strand of NC_091779.1, from coordinate 64,493,057 downwards.
CTTTTTTCTTGTTTTGTTTCTGTTTCTTCAAAGCTGCTCTGTCCCCTGTATATTCTCCTTACACATCCCAAGCTGCCCTTGCATGTTTTCAGTGGGGTCCTGTGGTCAGGGGAGGCTTCAGGAGCCTGCTTCTTGCTTCCTCCCTCAGAAGAACCCTAGGAAAGGCTCCATGCTGCGCCATTGTTGCCTGGAGTCTTATTTTAATTAATTAATTTTTTTATTTTTTTGTAAAGGTGCATTTTCACTTTGCACTGGACCCCACAAATTTTGTGCCTGATTCTGCCTGTAGTCAAGGCCTAGATAACCTTCTGAAGCAGCATTAGCATTAGTCCTAATCACTTTTTACACCTTGACTTTGTAGGAATCTCCAGGTTTCTCCACGGCATCCTCTTTGGGACTTGTGTCTGACTTTCCTCGAATTTCTGTCTTCTTTGGGTATCAGTGACCTGGGGAGGGTATACTCAAGTATCTAAGGAATAGCTTGCAGGCCAATGTATTACCCAGCCATGCTGTGTGACATCTTATCTAGAAAGAGTGATGACCAGTTCTGGAATTTCACATGTCTCACATGAATTGCATGATACTTTTGACTAGAGAGAAATATGTGTGCAATGGTAACTGAAAAGAACAGTTTTCAAGTACATTTAGTCCCCTGCATACAAATGAATTCCATCCAAGGTGATGCTCATAAGTCCAACAAATTTAGCCTAACTAACACAATTGGTTCAGAAAAGACAATGGCAACCCACTCTAGTACTCTTGCCTGGAAAATCCCATGGACAGAGGAACCTGGTAGGCTGCAGTCCTTGGGGTCCCTAAGAGTCGGACACGACTGAGCAACTTCACTTTCACTTTTCACTTTCATGCATTGGAGAAGGAAATGGCAACCCACTCCAGTGTTCTTGCCTGGAGAATCCCAGGGATGGGGAGCCTGGTGGGCTGCCATCTATGGGGTTGCACAGAGTCGGACACACCTGAAGCAACTTAGCAGCAGCAACACAATTGGTTATATGGCACTTTAGTAAAACTTCACACAAATAATAAATAAAGAGCAAATAAATACAAAAAGTAAACAATTTAAATCTTATAGGACCTTGAAAAGTTCAGTAGTATAGTGCAACAGCTGGCACACAGGGGCTGGCATCAAAAGAACAGGCAATAAGAATTACTGATTGGAGGATGGGGGGCGGGGATGATAGAGCTGAAGAATGGTCAGCAATAGGGGATGGAGGGCCAGCTGCAGTTTCACTCAGGCCCAACGTTGGTGGAAAGCATTTTCACATCTTTGAAAGTTAGCAACTTGAAGATTCATATGTAGGGGACTTACCGTACCCAAACTGGGTAGATGCTGGTCCCTTACATATTTATTCCCTCCTTATCTCTCTCTCCTACCTCCAAGCTTTATCCAAAGGACATGCTTAGTGAGCATCAGGGCTATTTTAAATAAATGGAATTATTTCGTACTCAGACTATTCTGCAAAGAGGAGTCAGTGGGGTCAGGAATGGCACACATCTGAAGGAGAAATCAGAAGAGAGCTCTGGCTGCTCAAAGTACTGGCATGTCTTCTTCCCCATTTAGGAATCCTCCCTTTCCTATGTCCCACTTCTCCCTAGCTACTCTGTTCTTGAGGTCACTCTCCATTCCTCCTCCCTCTCAGCTGCCCTCTCCAGGATACCTGCTGCAGAATCACTGTTTGGGTACCAAGTTGTCTTGTATTTAGTAGGAAGGGGAAGTGCCTGCTCTCCATCTTCATCCATTTGTAAATGTGGCCATGGGCGTCTTGCAGAGATGGTTGGTTAAACCCAACCATGGTTGATCTGTGCATACCATAGAAACGCTCACGTACCCCTGAGACTAATGTGTCCCTTTGTTACCCTTGCCTGGGATCTCCCATCTGGGACTAAAATTAATCTAAATCCGCTTCTTATAACCAATCCACATGGCTGTTGTATCTTGGTCAAGACGTACTTCCTTTTATGTAACACAGTGTGTTCTGTTATTTGCTCATCATGTCCAACTCTTTGTGACCCCACGGGCTGCCCACCTGGTTTCAAGTTATGACCTGCTTATATTAACTCATCAGGAAGCATCCCCTAACCCAAATTATGTTGGTGGTTTATTAAAGGAAATTTGAACCAAACAATAGGTAATTTTGCAGGTTAGTATCATAATATTAAAAGTTGAAACATGCTGTCTTCATGCTCTTCCATTTAAATATGGAACAAAGAATGAGCGTCTCCCGAAGAAACTCCATGTTCTTTCCTTGATGTTTAAAATTCTATGAGTGTTAATTGCTCAGTTGTGTCTGACTCTTTGCAACCCTATAGACTGTAGCCCTTTAGGCTCCTCTGTCCACGGGGTTTTCCAGGCAAGAATACTGGAGTGGGTTGCCATTTCCTTCTCCAGGGGATCTTCCTGACCCAGGGATCAAACCCAGGTCTCCTGCATAGCAGGCAGACTCTTTGTTCTCTCAGTTCAGTTCAGTTCAGTTGCTCAGTTGTGTCGACTCTTTGCAGACCCATGAATTGCAGCATGCCAGGCCTCCCTGTCCATCACCATCTCCCAGAGTTCACTCAAACTCACGTCCATTGAGTCGGTGATGCCATCCAGCCATCTCATCCTCTGTTGTCCCTTTTTCCTCCTGCCCCCAATCCCTCCCTTCATCAGAGTCTTTTCCAATGAGTCAACTCTTTGCATGAGGTGGCCAAAGTACTCTAAACCTCTATAAATATCTCAAATTGTCTCCTTTCTGATAAAATAGTCTGCCTCAGCTCCAGTAATGAGTCCTTCATTGATACTGATTAATTTTTAATGTTAAAGATGAATGTAAGAACCTGTTTAAACAATTGCCAGGAGCTAAGAAAAATAATTTAAAATAATTGATTCAAAAGCCTGTAGAGACATTTGTTTCAAGGCCAGATTCCCTGGCAGACGTTCCGCCTCTTCTATGAGGCTGTGGATGGTCGTAGACAAGTGGAGTTGATCGTCACAGTGAGATGGGCTTTAAAGGGCAATTAAAACCTGCACCCAGAGGTCTGTTTCTCTGGGCTGCTATGGAAGTTATTTCTGCCTTATCTTTTTCCCTCAGTTATTCCCATGGTAACCTGGCTAATTATGTTTTACCAATGCAATGAATCTTTAAAATAGCAAGGTATAGCTGTGGCCAAGATTCATTATTACTTTAAAAAGAAAAATGCAGACATGTATGGACTTTTAAGTAACATTTTTTTGTGTGTGAAATATTGTTTGGGAAGGAGGCATTAGAAACCTTGTAGTGGTTAAGCTTACAAAAAGACTGAACTTGGAGCTTTTATTATTTATTAATTATAGTTTTTTTGAACTGTTTGAACTTGTAATCATTAGCACAGTTAATTTTTTATTAATATCAGTATTGTTGCTTTTCAGTCCCTCAGTAGTGTCTGGCTCTTTGTGACCCCACGGACGGCAGCACACCAGGCTTCCCTGTCCTTCACCAACTCCCGGAGTTTGCTCAAATTCATGTCCATTAAGTAGATGATACCACCCAACCATCTCATCCTCTGTTGTCTCCTTCTCCTCCTGCCCTCAATCTTTCCCAGCATCAGAGTCTTTTCCAGTGAGTCAGCTCTTCGAATCAGGTGGCCAAAGTATTGGAGCTTCAGCTGCAGCATCAGTCCTTCTAATGAGTGTTCAGGGCTGACAGCAATATGATTACCTAATATATTCATCCAGGCATAGATTATGCAGAAATATCACATCTCAAGGGTTTCTTATCACAAAAGTTTATTTCTCACTCCATATGGATTGGCAGGAGGTCTTGGCCTACATGGTAGAAGTTCTGCCATCTGGACCACATGGCAGACTAGCAGCAGAGGAAGAGAGCCTGGACAGCAATCAGCAAAAGCTCTCCAACCAGGAAGCAGTCTTAAGGAGGTGTGACATTCCTGCTGGAATTCTGTTGCCCAGTACTAGCTTCAAAGTGAGTGAAATTCTCTCAGTCATGTCCGACTCTTTGCGATCCCATGGACTGTATAGTCCATGGAATTCTTCAGGCCAGAATACTGGAGTGGGTAGCCTTTTCCTTCTCCAAGGGATCTTCCCAACACAGGTACCGAACCCAGGTCTCCTGCATTACAGGCAAATTCTTTACCAGCTGAGCCACAAGGGAAGCCTAGTTTCAAGGCCCCACCCAGTTGCAAGGAAGGCTAAGAATTATTAATGTCCCTTAAATAATCCCAAGTTTTTGGAGACAACATTATGTTAGACAGATAGATATTGTTTCTGAGACTACAGCAGACAGCATATAAATTGATAAGTGGCAGTTTGCTTTTACTAATAAGTAACGGTTTCATGTGCTTCATCTATTTACCATTTAAGTGAGGATACTTTCATTTCAGGTGTGGCTCCTTGTGGTTTCAATAAGGCTGCCACATCTCCTAGCATCATGTCCTCATGCAGCTGGGTCTTCCCAGGTGATTCAGTGGTAAAGAATCTGCCTGCATTGCAAGAAACACAGGAGACACAGGTTTGATCCCTGAAGGAGGAAATGATAACCCACTCTAATATTCCTGCCAGGAAAATCCCATGGACAGAGGGGACTGGCAGGCTGCAGTCCATGTGGTCACAAAGAGTCCAACGTGACTTAGCGACTGACCATGAGCACACACATAACAATATTCCTGTGCAACTGCATTAAAAGTTAGGAAGGAAAAATAGTATCAGTCAGTTCAGTCACTCAGTTGTGTCTGACTCTTTGTGACCCCATGGACTGCAGCACACCAGGCCTCCCTGTCCATCACCAACTCCTGGAGTTTACTCAAACTCATGTCCATTGAGTCATTGATGCCATCCAACCATTTCATCCTCTGTCATCCCTTTCGCCTCCTGCCTTCAATCTTTCCCAGCATCGGGCCTTTTCCAGTGAATCAGTTCTTTGCATCAGGTGGCCAAAGTATTGGAGTTTCAGCTTCAACATCAGTCCTTCCAATGAATATTCAGAACTGATTTCCTTTAGGATGGACTGGTTGGATCTCCTTGCAGTCCAAGGGACTCTCAAGAGTCTTCTCCAACACCATAGTTCAAAAGGATCAATTCTTTGATGTTCAGCTTTCTTTATAGTCCAACTCTTACATCCATACATGACTACTGGAAAAACCATAGCCTTGACTAGATGGAGCTTGACCAGAAAATCGTATACTTACTAGTTTATCAGCATATTGATAAGGGTTAGGTTTAGCTGTTTGAATCCAAAAACTGAATTTTGCAGTGGCTTAAATACACAATATGAAGGTTTATCAGGTTGATGGAAGCAGGGATGTTCTTACACTTCTATGACACTATCATAGCCCCAGGTCTCTGGCATTCCTGTGCTCTGCCATCCGTAGGGTTTGCCTTGTTTCACATAGTACATGGTGGCCACTGCAGGCTCAGCAGTCACACCTGCTTCACACAGGCAGGGACAAGAAAATAAACTAATAAAAAGAGACAAAGGTCTCTAAATGCTGTATTTTGAGGAACATTCCCAGGGGTTTCCCCTCACTTTTATTTTCTCTCTGTTTTCCAGAACTCAGTGACATCATCCCACCTGACTACAATGATAGCACTACCATAAAATACTATAATGTTTTCTGTAGGATGCTTAAAAATACTTTCATTTTCTATTTTCTAATATGAACCTGGACTTTCACTAGAGAATTGTTGGAATATTTGGTGATGCTACTTCCAGAGTTTTGCCTCTGAGTTTCAGTGGAACTTCTATTACTACTATTAGCAAATACTGGTTTTGAAATAAAAATCCCAAAGGTTTTCAATAATGAAGAACATACAAGTAAGCTCAAAATATTTAGCAAACATGTGTGTTAGGTCACTTCATTTGTGTCCAACTCTTTGTGACCCTATGGACTATAGCCTGCCAGGCTCCTCTGTCAATGGGATTTTCCAGGGAGAAATACTGGAGTGGGTTGCCAGGCCTTCCTCAGGGGATTTTCCCAACCCAGGGATTGAACCTGCATCTCCTGAGTCTCCTGCATTGGCAGGCAGATACTTTACCCCTAAGCCATCTGGGAAGCCCTAGTTCATGATATGCTTAATAGTAATAACACTATTCACAGGAGATAGAGTGATTTAAACAGGTTGCTTTGGTATAACTTCAAAAGAAATAATATGTGGAGCCAAAACAATTAATTCCTGATAATCAAATTGCAGAAGCATCAAATTAATGTTTACTGAATACTATGGAGACAGAATCAATAGATCGACTAAAAAATGTTGAGTGTAAAAATTTCAGAACATTTACCTTATGTTTCTAATAACCTCATTTTTTTTTTAAACTTGCAGTGTCAAGGTGGTTGAAACCAGCCCTCCAAGATATGTCTAAGCAAGCTGCTTTTATCTTGATGCTGTGCTGTGCTTAGCCACTCAGCTGTGTCCGACTTTTTGCCACCCCATGAACTGTAGCCCACCAGGATCTTCTGACGTCCTCCAGGGGATCTTCCTACTTTTATCTTGGAGTTTTTATCTAATTCCACTGAGGACAAAGGGGGCAAAGAAACTAAAATCTGACAAATGCTTGACATTAAATATTCTAATTTTTAAAAAAATTTTTGAGCCTAATTAATTTGTTGATTGGCCCACCAGTCCTGGATCATAATAAGAATCTTACAGGTATTTATTTCTAATAGACTCAGGGCAAAGATTTTTTTTTTATATGAACACTTTACAAAGTTAAACATAACAGCATGATTTATATTTTTGAGGTAGATGACCCATATTCTGTTTTATTTGCAATTGTGAGAAAAAAGAAAATTTAGTGTGTATGATTCTTCCCAGATGTTACTTTCCCAGTGATTTCTACTGAATAGAACATGGGCTTTTTAGAGGACAATTGACTGAGACCACAGTCACAAGTTGAACCTTGAAAAAATAATTAGTATCAGTCAGGATAAGCCAAGTTTACCAAAAGAGGTTACTGGCTAAATACCCAAAGTTCAGTTCAGTTCAGTTCAGTCGCTCAGTTGTGTTCGACTCTTTGCGACCCCATGAATCACAGCACGCCAGGCCTCCCTGTCCATCACCAACTCCCGGAGTTCACTCAGACTCACGTCCACTGAGTCAGTGATGCCATCCAGCCATCTCATCCTGTGTCATCCCGTTCTCCTCCTGCCCCCAATCCCTCCCAGCATCATAGTCTTTTCCAATGAGTCAACTCTTCACATGAGGTGGCCAAAGTACTAGAGTTGCAGCTTTAGCATCATTCCTTCCAAAGAAATCCCAGGGCTGATCTCCTTCAGAATGGACTGGTTGGATCTCCTTGCAGTCCAAGGGACTCTCAAGAGTCTTCTCCAACACCACAGTTCAAAAGCATCAATTCTTCGGAGCTCAGCCTTCTTCACAGTCCAACTCTCACATCCATACATGACCACAGGAAAAACCATAGCCTTGACTAGACGGACCTTTGTTGGCAAAGTAATGTCCTTCCAACAGCACAAGAGAAGACTCTACACATGGACAACACCAGATGGTCAACACTGAAATCAGATTGGTTATATTCTTTGCAGCCAAAGATGGAGAAGCTCTATACAGTCAACAAAAACAAGACCAGGAGCTGACTGTGGCTCAGATCATGAACTCCTTATTGCCAAATTCAGACTTAAATTGAAGGAAGTAGGGAAAACCACTAGACCATTCAGGTATGACCTAAGTCAAACGTCTTATGATTATACAGTGGAAGTGAGAAATAGATTTAAGGGCCTAGATCTGATAGATAGAGTGCCTGATGAACTATGGAATGAGGTTCATGACATTGTACAGGAGACAGGGATCAAGACCATCCCCATGGAAAAGAAATGCAAAAAAGCAAAATGACTGTCTGAGGAGGCCTTACAAATAGCTGTGAAGAGAAGAGAAGTGAAAAGCAAAGGAGAAAAGGAAAGATATAAGCATCTGAATGCAGAGTTCAAAAGAATAGCAAGAAGAGATAAGAAAGCCTTCCTCAGTGACCAATGCAAAGAAATAGAGGAAAACAACAGAATGGGAAATACCCAAAAGATGGAGATAAATAAGCACAGGAGCTATGGTAGAAGTTCCATCATTTTGGAACTCCTAATAAAACAATAACTAAGTAACTGACTGCCAGCAGTGGCTGCTAATGGCATCAGGGAAAAGTTGATGTTATCTGGGTGGTAGATAAATGAGGCAGAAGCCCTGAAGTACACTAATTAATTGTAACATCACTAAAAGTGGGATAAGGAGAAACTATCCTCTGATAATGATGTGACTGAGATGCACTAATAGAACAGATTTTTGGCGTCATCACCAGCTGAACCATATGGATGGAAAATAGGGTGTTTTCCTAAAAGAATATTCAAAATCTATGTCTTTTAAAGCATATTTGGGTAGGAATTGGGAGAAGCTGCATGTGGGGTTGAAGCAGAGAGTCTTCTCTGGGTTTTCATCTGCTGGGTGAGAGGTGTTATCTGTTTTCTCACCTGAGCATTCACCTTCACACCAACAGAATGACCTGTAAATGATGGAATGAAAGAGGGGTGTAGACAGACAAAGTCACAATAACATTAGTACAGATTATGAGAGAATGTAGGTGCTAAGTTTCTGCAACTGAAATTAACAGATGATCAAACTTTATTCATCAAAAGACTCTAATTTTAAAATATGCCTATTTACATGTAAACTATTTAGGGGTAGAGAAGGTAAATGAGAGAAGTTTCTGAAGGAAAGGGGAGAGTTAGGAAATATGGTGATGGGGTTGGGGGTGCTAATTCCTAGGAATATATAGGAGCATTCAGTCCATTAAAGGGGAAGAAGGGAGGATACATTAGGCATTTGGGATTAACAGATACACTGATAATACTAACAATACTACTGTATTTAAAATAGATAAAAAAAAAAACAAGCACCTACTGTATAACACAGGAAACTATTCTATGTAATAACCTGTAATGGAAAAGAATCGGAAGAAGACATGTAGCTAAAAGTCTGGCTTAAAACTCAACATTCAAAAAACTAAGACCATGGTATCTGGTCCCATGACTTCATGCAAATAAATGGAGAAACAATGGAAACAGAGACAGACTTTATTTCTTGGGCTCCAAAATCACTGTGGATGGTGACTGCAGCCATGAAATTAAAAGACGCTTGCTCCTTGGAAGGAAAGCTATAGCAAACCTAGGCCAGTATATTAAAACGCAGACATGTTGCTTTGCTGACAAAGGTTCTCATTAGTCAAAGCTATGACTTTTCCAGTAGTTATGTACAGATGTGAGAGTTGGGCCATAAAGAAGGCTGAATGCCAAAGAATTAATGCTTTTGAACTGTGGTGTTGGAGGAGACTTTTGAGAGTCCCTTGGACTGCAAGAAGATCAACCCAGTCCATCCTAAAGGAAACCAGCCCTGAACATTCATTGGAGGGACTGATGCTGAAGCTGAAGCTCCACAACTTTGGTCACCAGATGTCAAGAGTCGACTAACTGGAAAAGACCCTGATGCTGGAAAAGATTGAGGGCAGGAGAAGAAGGGGGTGATGGAGGATGAGATGGCTGAATGCCATCACTGACTCAAGGAACATGAGTTTGAACAAAATCAGGGAAGCCTGGCATGCTGCAGTTCTTGGGGTCACAAAGAGACAGGACTGAGCAATGGAACAACAATAGGGGCTTCCCAAGGGGCTTCCCAAAGAATCTGCCTTCCAGTGCAGGAGATGCAAGAGACGGGCTTTGATCCTTGGGTCAGGAAGACCCTCTGGAGTAGGAAATGGGAAACTGATCCGAATTTGCCTGGAAAATTCCATGGACAGAGGAACCTGGTGTGCTACAGTCCATGGGGCCTCAAAGAGCCAGACATGACTGAGCATCTGTATAACTGACTTGCTTTGCTGTACATCTGAAACTAACACAACTTTGTAAATCAACTATACTTCAATTAAAAAAATAAAAAGAATGCACGAGAAATCATGAAACCATGATCTCATGCCAAGACCTGTCAGAAACCCATAAAGTTGCATAGAGAGTTTCTCTGAAACACTGGTCAGCTGTGCAGACAGCACTGGGGAGTGTGGCTCAGTACATCACAGTCACTTCAGTCCCTTCCTAAAATCCACCGGGGACTCACTATCCTTCTGAGACTGAAACACACATGATCTGTGCTCTCTTTGTCTCTCAGGCTTCATCTCAATCTCTTGGCACTGGGATCCCCACTGGGGATTTCTCTTTGCTTATCATTTGATTCATCTCCTCTGCAGAGAGGATTCTCCTGACCATTCTTGCTCAACTCTCCTTTCCCCAGTTTCTCAAAGTTCCACGTTTAACTCTAGCCTCGTAGCTCATTTGGCAAAGAATCTTCCTGCAGTGCAGGAGACCTGTGTTCGATTCCTGGGTTGGGAAGATCCCCTTGGAGAAGGAAATGGCAACTCACTCCAGTATTCTTGCCTGGAGAATCCCACAGACGGAGGAGCCTGGTAGGTTACTGTCCGTGGGGTCGCAAGTGTCAGACAAGACTGGCGACTAAAGCACCACCCCCAGTTTGTTGATCTCTGCAGAGAGGACTGTCCTGACCACTCTTGCTAAACTCTCCTTTCCCCGGCTTCTCACTGTTATACACTGCTCTCATCTCTGGTTATTATCAATGGGATTTTTGTTTTAATGAAGCTGAATGAATCTGTAAGAGCGGACATTTCATAACTTGAATGAAAAGAATTTTAAAAAAAGATGAGAACCATTGATTAAGGAGCATGATTGCAGCCTGATTTGATCCTGTTGGTTACAGCATGACTGTGTTAATGGGGGTAAATAAAACTTAGTTACGTTCATTACAACTGCTTTCTGTGAGTGGTAGCTAGCTAAGATCATGGAAGTGTAAAGTGAAAAATGTGACCAGAAATAATAGTTCTGCCATGATGAAGCGAGAAAGGCCACCCTGTGAAGGCTAGATTTAGTCAAAACCTGCATGTACACAGTAATGTTAGATTTTATGGTTAGATATCTATAGGCATTAAAACATTTTCAAGTAATTTTGCACAGAAAACTTTATTTCTATGAGTCTGAAATGCTCCCCAAACTCCATTTAAAATCACTGATTTTATAATTTTATTTTTGGAACACTTCTTTACTCTAATTTCAAATTTGCAGAAAGATTTCAAGATTAGTACAAGGAACCTTTATGTAAATACCATTTACTCAAACTCAGGAATTGTTTGTTTTGCCTCGTTGCTTTCTCTCTCTCCTGTCTCCCACACACATGTACACAAACACACACACACGTATTTTTATATCACTTTTTGGGGACATTCTATATTCGCTCTCTAAACATGCCCTCTTGTCATGATTCCTTGTTTGGTGAAATGATCCAAATCTCATTCCTGAAGGGTATGGACCTTTAGTTTTCCTGCCTAAATTGGATTGCTATAGCTTTCCATTGACTTTAGTTGCATTCATGAAAGTACTAAGACATCCTCAATTATCATGTTCCAGACACACTCCTCCCTGCTGGCTTTTTGCTGCTGCTGCTAAGTCACTTCAGTTGTGTCCAACTCTGTGTGACCCCATAGACAGCAGCCCACCAGGCTCCTCCGTCCCTGGGATTCTCCAGGCAAGAACACTGGAGTGGGTTGCCATTTCCTTCTCCAATGCAGGAAATCGAAAAGTAAAAGTGAAGTTGCTCAGTCGTGTCCGACTCTTAGCGACCCCATGGACTGCAGCCTACCAGGCTCCTCCATCCATGGGATTTTCCAGGCAAGAGTACTGGAGTGGGGTGCCATTGCCTTCTCCGTTGCCTTTTGCAGTAGTCACCAACTTCATAGTCAAGATCACCAGCCCAGCCAGCACAGTGACTCCCTTCTTTGCTTGTGGATCCAGAAGAATAAGACGCTCAAAGAGCCCAGGTGGCAGTATGAACTCCAGTTTGATAGGATCATTTGTCATGCCTCCTGGTGAAACCATTCCTCCCTTTGGACCTATGACCTCTAAACAGCAGAACCTAAAATCATAGCCAGGCAGGCAAATAAAACCAATGTTGAAGTCAAATTAAGAAGCACTTTTTTTTTCTGTGTAAGGTAGAGTGATGTATGTCAGGTGTACTGGTGTAAAATGGTAATGAAATTCTCACAGCAGTGAACCCAAAGGAAGGCAGCTCTGAGCTGCAAAAAGCTACCTGTCAAGCAGTGATTAAAATTAGTGGCTGCCATTTGCAGACAGAGAAATCAATACTAATGACCGCAAGACTTGCCTTCCGGGGTAGAAACAAATGGTTCAGAGCACTGCAGTAGGAGTCCCTGCAGGGAGCCCCTTACCCAGCAGAGAACCCACGTGTGGGGGCTGCTTTTTGATGCTCGTGCCCCAGAGGCAGTCTTTAGTCAATAGGAAACCCAGCAAATAAGCTGCAGGGAATTTTTTAAAAGACTGGAGTTCTGTTGTTTCTAATTTGTAATCCTTCCATTCATTTTCACTTTTAACAGATACCTGTGTTTCTATTTACCAGATAAAGTAGACAAAAATGATTGAAGCCTCAGTAATAACACTATTTTCTGAATTATTGTTTTACAAAAAAAAAAAAAAGTATTGAGAAATATATGTGTTTGGGCAGCCCTCAGAAAGAGATGCAAAAGTTTATGTGATTTGAAAAATACACCCAGAAATCTTGAGAACTGTTATTTTTTTAATCAAATTTTAATTTAGATAATTGCAGATTTATATGCGGTTGAAAGAAACAATACATAAATAGCCCATGAAACCTTTGCCCAGGGTCTTCCAGTGGTAAATGTCTTGTAAATGTGGTTGTGTAAGTTATCACAATGAAGGTATTGACCCTGAAATGAATCACTTATCTTACTCAGGTTTCCTCAGTTTTATATCTACTTGTGTGTGAGTGTTGTGCACTAGAATGTGCACTTTGAATCTATACAATTTGTGTATCTATGTCACAGTCAAGATTCCGTGGCTCAGATGGTAAAGAATCTGCCTGCAATGCAGGACACCCAGGTTTGATCCCTGGGTCGGAAAGATCCCCTGGAGAAGGGAATGGCAACCCACGTCAGTATTCTTGCCTGGAGAATGAATCCCATGGACAGAGGAGCCTGGTGGGCTACAGTTCAGGGGCCACACAGAATCAGACGTGACTGAGCAACTAACACTTTCACTTTCATCACCTCAGGCTCTCTCATGCTGCCATTAACAACCCCTCCACCATCATCCCTAACATGTAATCATCAGTGATCTATTTTCTATTTCTAGACTTTTGCCATTTCAAAAAATATTCCATACATGAAACCATGTGGTATGTAACATATTGGGATAGGCATTTTCATCCAGCAAAATATATTTGATCCTTAGCCTTTATAAGGTTGAATTTTATTATATTATTACAATTGTATTTCATATTATATAATACAATAAATATATTAGTATTATAACTATATATTATATTCCAATTATAAGACTATAATGGATATAGGAGCCTGGCAGGCTACAGTACATGGGATTACAAGAGCCAGATGTAATTTAGTGACTAAACTACCACCACCATTAAAGAAGGAAATTCTGACAGATACCACAACATCGATCAACCTTGAGGCTAATACATTAATTGAAATAAGCCAGTTATAGATAGACAAACATGTATGCTGTTAAGTCACTTCAGTCGTGTCCGACTCTGTGCGACCCCATAGACAGCAGCCCACCAGGCTCCCCTGTCCCTGGGATTCTCCAGGCGAGAACACTGGAGTGGGTTGCCATTTCCTTCTCCAATGTGTGAAAGTGAAGTCACTCAGTCGTGTCTGACTCTTAGTGACCCCATGGACTGCAGCCTACCAGGCTCCTCTGTCCGTGGGATTTTCCAGGCAAGAGTACTGTAGTGGGGTGCCACTGCCTTCTCCAACAAACATGTATAATCCCACTTAAATGAGGTATCTACAGTTGTTACACTTGTAGTAACAGAAAGTGAAATGGTGAGGCCAGGGGCTGTGTGGGAGGAAGAAGTGGGTAGCTGTTGTTTTTGAGGTATAGAGTTCAGTTTTGCAGGATAAAAGAGTTCTGAACATCAGTTGCACGAATATCCTTAACATTACATCCCTTGTGGCTTAGCTGGTAAAGAATCCGCCTGCAATGTGGGTGACCTGGGTTCGATCCTTGGGTTGGGAAGGTCCCCTGGAGAAGGGAAGGGCTACCCACTCCAGTATTCTGGCCTGGAGAGTTCCATGGACTGTATAGTCCATGGGGTCGCAAAGAGTTGGACACGACTGAGTGACTTTCACTTCACTTCACTTCATACTTAGAATTGGTTAAGATGATAAATTTTATGTAACTTATTTTTTTCACAATTAAAAATAATAATGATCATATAAAACACAAAAAGGTATATAGATATTCAGGAAAACCTATCTGTCTCAAACTATTGTAAAAAATGAAGAGGAAGCAATGCTCCCAAATTAATGGTATGAGGCCAACTAATAACCAAGACAAACAAAGACAGCACAATCTGAAAAAGTTACAAACTGTATGATTCCAACTATACGACATTCTGGAAAAGGCAAAACTAAAAAGACAGTAAAAATATCAGTGGTTTTCAGGGGCTGGAGGTGGAAGGGGCTGAGAGATGAGTACTCAGAACACAGAGGATTTTTAGAGAGTGGAAATACTGTATCTGATACTCTAATAATCGGTGCGTCATTACATGTGTGTCCAATCTGTAGAATGTACACCAGAAAGACTGAATCCGAGTGTAAGCTATGGACTGTGGGTGATTTTGCTGTCAGTCAGTGTGGTTCATCAGTTGTAGCACGTGCTCCCCTCTGGTGGAGGGTGTTGATGGTGGGGGACGCCGGGGGAGGGAGGGGGCAGGAGGTATATGGGAAATCTCCATACCTTCCTCTCAATTTTGCTATGAACCTAAAAATGCCCTAAAAATAAAGTCTTTAAAAAATCTGTAGAATTCACACCAGAGAGACTAATGAGTTCAAGAGAACTTGAGCTGATAGCAGGGAGAAGGGTAAAAGGAGCATGAAAGCTGAAGGACCTAATGCAAAGACATGAGAAAGGAGAGGCAAGTGTGAGTCAGGGGACCACTTAGGAGGAGACACACGTCTAAGCCAGTTAATCTGCACAAATGCAGTACTAACCTTCACTCAGCTTTTCTTTAATGGCCCCCAGCAGGGGGCAGACGTCACTCTCATTTTCCTCCCCCTCTGTCTTCATGTTCACAAAGCCTTTTCTCATCCTGAATAATCACAATTGTCTGTTACAACTTTGTTAATTTCTTTCATTAGAACCCAACTGTTATTGGCCTGATATAAATGGGAGAGACTGTGCACTTGTAGGCAGCAATCTGTGGCTTGGGCAGAAATGAATACTGTGCACACTTATAAGGTGTTATGATCTCCTGGAGCACCAAGAACAGCCACCCTGGCAAGCCTTGATGAATCAATAAGCACTCATTTTTGTGGCTGACTTTAGAGAAGTTCCAAGACATTTTCTGGGACTAAACAGACTCTTATCTACCTGTTGAAAAGGCCTGGGAAGCTGGATTGAGCAACTCAGATCAAATAAAGAGCAACTCCATAGAGAGGCTGCCTCAGCAAGCTTACCACTTAAAAAGAAAATGAAATATGGTGAAGAAAGACTTTAGGTAAGCTGAATTATTCTCTTAAAAAAAAAAAAAGCCATTAACACATATGAGATGGTTGCAGAAAAATTTAAAAAGAAAGAAAAGATATTGATTTTTTTCCTCTTCTGTAACAACAATAAAATAAGAATAAGACAACTCCAAATGGTGATTTAGCAGTTTTACTAAAAGCTAAAGATGAAACCATTTCAGAAATTGAAATGAGAAGGGGACCCGTAAATACTATATCCTTTTTAGCTAGGATCCAGAATAAGGGAGAAAAAGCAGTTTAGCAAAGAAATAAGACCTTTACCATTAAGGCTGGTTTCATAGTCTCTGTAAACCTTGGAACTAATGAAAATCAATCTAAAGAGAAAATATTTACTTATTTAATGAATAGTACATTATCTTTCAGGGTTGCCTACGTCAAGCTAGGGGTAAAGAATCTGCCTGCCAATGTAGGAGATGCAAGAGACTGTGGGTTTGATCCCTGGGTTGGGAAGATACCCTGGAGTCGGAAATGGAGCCCACTCCAGTATTCTTGCCTAAAAGATTCCATGGACAGAGGAGCCTGGCACGCTACAGTCCACAGTTGTACAGTTAAGTCACTAAGTCATTTCAGTTGTGTCCAGCTGTTTGTGACTCCATGGACTGTAGCCCACCCGTCTCCTCTGTCCATGGGATTCTCCAGGCAAGAATCTAGGAGTGGGTTGCCATACCCTCCTTCAAGGGATCTTCCTGACCCAGGGATATGAGCCGCATTTCTTACATCTCCTGCATTGGCAGGAAGGTTCTTTACCACTAGCGCCACCTGGAAAGACCCAGCTAGAGTCCACTGGGGCTCAAAGAGTTGGACATGACTGAGCAACTGAGCACACACACACATATTGTCTTTCTCCATGTCCCTTGAAAGGAACAGTGTATGACTTTATACCCAGTGGTTCTAGAATGTGATTCTCAGGCCAGCAACATTATCACTTGGAACTTGTTCAAAAAATTATTTGCCTTTGCCTCAAGCCTGAGAAACCAGACCAGGAAAGGGTCTTGGCAATATATGATAACAAGCTCCCCCATCCTGGTATTTCTAATACCTGCTAAAATTTGAGATCTACTGCCTTAAATCATGCCCATGTGTGTGAGTGCCCACTCACTTTAGTCGTGTCTGACTCTGCAACCCTATGGACTGTAGCATACCAGGCTCCTCTGTCCATGGGATTCTCCAGGCAAGAATACTGGAGTGGGTTGCCTTTCCTTATTCAGGGAATCTTCCCAACTCTAGGATCAAACTCACCTCTGACTGCATCTCCTGAATTGCAGGCAGATTCTACACCCACTGAACCACCTGAAAAGCCCAAATCATGTCCGTATGCCATTTAAAAAACCTCTCTGAAGACTGTGCAAGATGGAAAATATCTTATAACTGGTTTGATGCACTTACAATTCACACTTTCAGAGAGTTATAACTCAGGGGTTGTACAGAAACTTCCCTTACTATAGGAATACCAGCATTCACACAATGATGTTCTGGGAGACTTTTCAAGCAATAAAGAAAATGGGCATGAAAAATAAGAGGGAGTTTTACCACTTAAAATTGTCCCCTTGTCCAGAATAAAGAGAATTTTCCAGGACTTTTCTCTGGGGATCATCTCCTTCCTGAGATGTGGGATGAGAGAGATAACTTTAATCCTGTACAGACCAAAGCAACGTGAATTCAAAGAAGCTCTGTAGTTGACAGACCTATGGTTGGACAGCAGCTTAGCTGCTAATGTTTGTTATGGTGACATTGTCTATACAGTTGTCCCCAAAGGGTTGATTCTAGGACCTCTGCAGATACCAAGGTCCCTGGATGCCCACATTCCTTACATAAAACCCTAGTAGATTCAACCTTCCATATCTGCCAGTTCTGCATCCAAGGATTTAACCAATCTCAGATGCATTTTCCAATTGATTTGCAATCGTGAAAACTGCCAATTGGAGGGCTGGTTCTATTCACTATTTTCTTTCTTATTTATGGCTTTTAATGGTTTTCCATTAATTTCCTGTGCATAAAGAGCTTAGTGATTCTGGGAGTTTTTTCCTTTCCCCATTCCTCTCATAATGCTCCAATATACTTCAGCCTGCTTAAAGAATTTTTTAAAAGGTTTTTTAAAATGAACTTGTATACAAATGAACTTGTATGCAAATAAACTTGTATACAAAATAGAAATTGACTCACAGACATAGGAAACAAACTTAGGGTTACCAAAGGGGTTAGGAGAAGGGATAAATTAGGAATTTGAAATTACCATATACACTACTACATATGAAATAGATGAACAACAGGACCTACTGTATAGCACAGAGAACTATGATGAATATTTTATATTACCCTATAAGGGAAAAGAAACTGAGAATATATATATATATATATATATATATATATATATATATGTATATATCTATATCAGTTCAGTTCAGTCGCTCAGTTGTGTTCGACTCTTTGCGACCCTATGAATCACAGCATGCCAGGCCTCCCTGTCCATCACCAACTCCCGGAGTTCACTCAGACTCAAGTCCATCAAGTCAGTGATGCCATCCAGCCATCTCATCCTCTGTCATCCCCTTCTCCTCCTGCCCCCAATCCCTCCCAGCATCAGGGTCTTTTCCAATGAATCAATTCTTCACATGAGGTGGTCAAAGTACTAGAGTTTCAGCTTTAGCATCAGTCCTCCCAATGAACACTCAGGACTGATCTCCTTTAGAATGGACTGGTTGGACCTCCTTGCAGTCCAAGGGACTCTCAAGAGTCTTCTCCAACACCACAGTTCAAAAGCATCAATTCTTCGGCGCTCAGCTTTCTTCACAGTCCAACTCTCACATTCATACATGACCACTGGAAAAACCATAGCCTTGACTAGACGGACCTTTGTTGGCAAAGTAATGTCTCTGCTTTTCAATATGCTAGGTTGGTCATTTTATATATATGTATATATAATTGAATCACTTTGCTGTACACCTAAAACTAATATTGTAAATCAACTATAACTTCAATTTAAAAAGATTTTTTTTGTACTTTGTGAGAGCAATTTAAATTAATATTCCTTTAAAAGTGAGATTTTATGTCACATACCATAAAACAGTCCTGCTAAAATATACAGTTCAGTGGATTTTATTATATTTAGAAAGTTGTGTAGGCATGACCGCTAATTCTATAACCAAGAATTGCAGCAGTTTTCCAATTCCTATGGAACATGTTGCTTCTCTTTAGGGCCCTCAGGATGAAGCTTCAGCGAGTGGAGTGAATTCAGGTCCAGGTGATAGCACCTGGATTGTGGACTACCAAAAGCAGTAAGTAAATCTGAAAAGCACAATTGCATCAAGCAGACAGGCTTCCCAGTTGGCTCAGTGATAAAGAATCTGCCTGCCAATACAGGAGATGTGGGTTCAATCCCTGGGTCACAAAGATCCTGGAGAAGGCAATGGCAACCCACTCCAGCATTCTTGCCTGGGAAATCCCCTGGACAGAGAAGCCTGGCGGGCTATCATCCATGGGGTCTCAAAGAACTGAACACAGCTTAGCGAATGAACAACAACAACCAACCAGATAAAAGCTTGAGCTTTACAGTCAACCCTCTGTAGTTATGGGTTTCACATCTAGGGATTCAATCAACTCCAGATCTAGCTTATTTGCAAAACCATTACAGAAAGTTCCAAAAAGCAGAACTTGAACTTGCTGCACTTGGGCACAGGTTTATACAGCATTTACATTATGTTTACTATTATTGACATAGCATTTCCCTGCATTAAGCATTATAAATAGAGATGATTCAAAGTCTATGGAAGGATGTGTGTGGATTATATCCAGACACAGCACCATTTTATAGAAGGGACTTGAGTATGCTGGATTTTGGTCTGTGTAGGAATCCCTGAGCTAAGCCCCTGTGGATGCCAAGAGATGAACAACTGTACTTTGTGTACTAATCCGTGAGCATGGATATTCCAGATGAATATAGGAATTGGCTTGATTTTCACTCCTCTTTGGGTATATATTCTCAAAGATTTAGAGAAATATGCCAATCTTTTAAACCTCACAGAAGCAAGAGTAAAAATGAAGTAAAAATGAAGAGACCTCAAACTTCTTTTTTCCCCAGATGTTTCTTATTAGCTACTTCTTATCAGTCAGGCAAGAAAGCTGCCAAGAATCAAGGGCCCATTGGGAGGGAATGTCCTGAAGCACAAGTTTGGGTCTTCAGCATGAGGGAGACCAGTTGTCTCTCTCTTCTCCCTGCACCCCTCACCTCCTTCTGGATGCAGGATGTCTCCTTCTCTGAGTTAAGATCTGTGACCCTGCCAAGTTTCATCTGACCAAATCCTGTCAGCTTTGATCCTGCATAATTGTTTGGGGATCTTGTCTCTGAATCCAGATGACGAATCCTGCAAACACAGAACATCTGAGCCTTTCCTGGTCCTATTGGAGGCCATTAAGCCAGATATTGTCCAATATGTTTACCCGGGAAACAGGCAGAGGAGATTCATTTTGATAAAACACAGAGCAAGGGAGTTTGATATTAATATAAATGAGAATAGATAGATATAAACCGTGGCAGACTTTTCTGTCTGGTCTCTGAGGCATAAGTAAGAGCAATTGCTTCAGATTGCTTGATCAACATAACAAGTTACAAGGTCACCCCCGACATTGAAGAAGGCCAGGGTTTCCGAGGGACCCTCGGCATCCTGACCCTTATTTCAAAAGCTGTGCTGGGTGCCTGACTGCTGCTGTGTTAGAACTATGAATACATGAGAACCTTGTATCTGAGCCCAAGTTTCTGTTGTGCAGCAGAGCAAGCAACACCTGCAGATTTGCACAGAGGCCCTGGGACCAGCCAAGGGCTTCCCTGGAAGCTCACCAGTAAAGAATCCTCCTGCAACGCAGGAGAAGGGGATTCAATCCCTGGGTCGGGACGATCCCCTGGAGAAGGAAATGGCAACCCACTCCAGTATTCTTGCCTGGAAAATCCCACAGATGGGAGAGCCTGGCAGGCTACAGTCCATGGGGTCACAAAGAGTCAGACATGACTGAAGGGACTTAGCATGCATGCAGGAGGTCATCCAAAGGATCTAAATCCTCTTATCTCAAATCAGAAGAGAATTTAAAAGGGTTTGGACGATAAGGACACCAATTGTCATTATCTAAATGACAGTGGAACCAAGCAAGACATGGACTTACTGGTTTTTCAGGTTGACAAAAGAGTGAAAGTAACATGTTAGAGACTTAGCAAAATTAGAATTTAGATACACTTATTGAGAGCCTATGGAGAAGGAAATGGCAACCCACTGTAGTATTTTTGCCTGGAGAATCCCCATGGACAGAGGAACCTGGCGGGCTACAGTCCATGGGGGTCACAAAGAGTCAGACACGACAGAGCACACACATGCATTGAAAGCCTAAGAGCCAGACACCATTAAACTACTTCCAAATTTACATTTATAAGACGTTTGAAGATGTATGTTCCTACGTGATTTTCTTTTAAGAAGGGGATCTTTTTCTAAGAACTAACTTAAAGTTATTTGTTTGGCATCTAAGAAGCATCCTGAGTGTTCATTCATTTATCCACTCATTTATTTATTCACACATCCATTAAATGTTACAAAGCTATTAGTACCATATTCTCTGCTCCGTGTGGTTGGTGGGGAGAAATGAGGCATGGATTTCTGTGTGGGGTGGTCATGGGCTACCTAGAGGGGAACTTCAACATAACATTTAGGAAAATCAAGCCGATCCTAAAGTTCTCTTGGATTCCCTCCCCAACCCTAGACTTCTTAAAATGTTTTTTTTTTCTCCTGTTGATTGACCTATCCACCCTGAAGAATGGAAGTATTAATACTAATTATTGACACTCTGACAAAAAATAGCAATGATAGATTAATGATTTCCCTTCCAAATTCAAGGAACTAATACCCAATATGAAAGCTCAATTTCATTTACAAGGAGAAGAAAATATCCCCTAATTCTTAATTTTTAAACATTTTTTAACCCAGAAGGAAAGAAAATATTATTTGAATACAATTTGGAAAATAGATAGACCTTTCTTAACACTGTTCTTGAATCATCAAATTTCAGATGAAAAGATTTCCATTTTGAGCATTTAAGGACTTGAGCCCAAGCTATACTGGATTTAATACACAAGTGGAGCAGTGACGCTGTTATACATTCTTTTCCTAAGTGGATGTGATTAATTTTGCCATTTAAGAGACCTCCTGAAAATCAGCATCATATTTAAACTTTAGCTGTATGACAGAAGAAAACATTAACTGTAACCTTATTCACACTGCTTTTTCAGGTGTCCAAGTCTATCATGAAATTCTGGAATCTTCAATCATCACTTTGAAGTACAAATGTCCTGAATAGCTCGGTCTTGCGCTCCAGCTTCCTCTAAGACAGGACACTGGGAGGCGCTAATATATGACCAGATTTTAATCTATCCTTTTTAGCATTCACATTTTTAATAAGGTCTCTTCTGCTGCTACACCTATTATAATAGCATTTTGAAGTTTGAATATGGTGTTGTATTTAGTCTGAATATGTGAGGAACTCAAGAGCACAATGAGGTATAATTACCATTCTCTTCTTTCAGACAATGCATCCAACCCTATGAAACATGGAGCTAGATGGTCAGATGTAAGCGATTTGAATATACAAACAACTCAGGGATATATGCAAGGCAGGATATTTGCAGGAATAATCATTAATAGATAAAATAAAGCTTGCCAAATAACATCAGGAAAAACTAAAATTTTGGAAGGACACTACAATGCCAGAGACAGACATAAAACCACCATATGCTGTGATGTTTAATTATATGCGAGTTGCCAAGCATTGTCAGAGGATGCTGATCTTAATCCACTGCTAAAAGTGGATTTGAACATCTGTGTTTCTATTTCTGCTTTGCAAGTAAGTGCATCTGTACCATTTTTCTAGATTTCACATATAAGCATCATTTTACAATGTTTGTTTTTCTCTTTCTGATGTATTTCACTCTGTACAATGGTCTCTAGATCTATCAATGTCTTTGCACATGGCACTATTTCATTCCTTTTTATGGCTGAGTAATATTCCATTGTTGGAGAAGGCAATGGCACCCCACTCCAGTACTCTTGGATGGAGAAGCCTGGAAGGCTGCAGTCCATGGGGTCACTGAGGGTCAGACCCAACTGAGCGACTTCACTTTCACTTTTCACTTTCATGCATTGGAGAAGGAAATGGCAACCCACTCCAGTGTTCTTGCGTAGAGAATCCCAGGGATGGGGGAGCCTGGTGGGCTGCCGTCTATGGGGTCGCACAGAGTCAGACACGACTGAAGTGACTTAGCAATATTCCATTGTAGTGCCACATTTTCCCTTTCCATTCCTTTGTTGATGAACATTTAGGTTGCTTCTATGTCGTGGCTATTGCAAATAATGCAATGAAGACATGTATCTTTTTGAATTATGGTTTTCTCCTTGGACAGCAAGGAGATCAAACCAGTCAATTCTAAAGGAAAGCAACCCTGAACATCCACTGGAAGGGCTGATGTTGAAGCTGAAACTCCAATACTTTGGCCACCTGATGTGAAGAGCTGACTCATTGGAAAAGACCCTGATGCTGGAAAAGATTGAAGGCAGAAGGAGAAGGGGATAATAGAGGATGAGATGGTTGGATGGCATCACCGACTCAGCAGCCATGAGTTTGAGCAAACTCTGGGAGGTAGTGAAGGGCAGGGAAGCCTGACGTCCTGCAGTCCATGGGGTTGCAAAGGGTCAGACATGACTGAGTGACTGAATGGCAACAAAAACGAGGTATGTGTCCAGGAGAGAGACTGTTGGGTCATATAGTAGTTCTATTTTTCGTCTTTGAGGAACCTCCATCCTGTTCTCCATAGCGGTTTTACCAATTTGCACTCCAATGAATAGTCTAAGAGGGTTTCCATTTCTCTAGAAACTTTCCAGAATTTATTATTTGTAGACTTTTGGGTGATGGCTATTTCTGACTTATGTGAAGTGATACCTCATTGTAA
Organism: Bos indicus; assembly: GCF_029378745.1. NCBI lineage: Eukaryota > Metazoa > Chordata > Mammalia > Artiodactyla > Bovidae > Bos > Bos indicus. The sequence continues at coordinate 64,469,441 of NC_091779.1, read as the reverse complement.
TTTTGATTTGCATTTCTCTAATAATTAGTGATTATAATTATAAGTAAAATATAAAACTATCATATATATTATATTATATATAAAATATAAAGCTACTATATAGTTAGTGATAATAGTGATTATAATAACAATAATCAGTGATTCAAGCACATTTTCATGTGTTTGTTGATCACCTGTATGTCCTCTTTGGAGAAATTTCTATTTAGGTCTTCTACTCATATTTTCTTTTTCTTTTTTTTTAGCCTCATGAGCAGTTTATGAGGCTTCCCAGGTGGCACAGTGGTGAAGAATCCTCCTGCCAATGCAGGGGATGCAGGTTTGATCCTGGGTCAGGAAGATCTCCTGGAGAAGGAAATGGCTACCTGCTCCAGTACTCTTCCCTGGAAAATTTCGTGGACAGAGGAGCCTGGTGGGCTACAGTCCATGGGGTTGCAAAGAATTAGAAATAACTGAGAGTGTGCACACACACACACACATGCAAGTTGTTTGTATATTTTGGAGATTAATCCCTTGTCAATTGCTTCATCTGCAAATATTTTCTCCCATTCTGAGGACTGTGTTCTTGTTTTGCTTATGGTTTCCTTTGCTGTGCTGAAGCTTTTGACTAGGTGCTCTTATTTATTTTTGTTTTCATTTTCATTATTCTAGGAGATGGCAAAGCAGAAATAGAGACACAGATGTAAAGAAACTTATGGATACCGAGGAGGAAAGAGAGTGGTTGGATGAGTTGGGAGACTGGGACCAACGTATACATACTACTGACCCTGATGCTGGGAAAGACTGAAGGCAGGAGGAGAAGGGGACAACAGATGAGATGGTTGGATGGCATCACTGACTCAGTGGACATGAGTTTGAGTGAACTCCGGGAGTTGGTGATGGACAGGGAGGCCTGGCATGCTGCAGTCCAGAGGGTCACAAAGTGTCAGACACGACTGAGTGACTGAACTGAACTGATGGCTGACTCACTTTGCGGTACAGCAGGAACTCACACAATGTTGTAAAGCACTTATATGCCAATAAAAAATTAATTAAAAACATTTTAAAAGTAGATTTCACCAAAAAAACCCCTCAAAACAAACAAAAGCTATCTGAAGAGTTGAATATGTTAATTACCTTGTTCATAGGAATCCTTGTAATCATTTCAATGTGTATATAAAATCATCATGGTGTAGACCTTAAATATGTTTAACTTTTCTTAAATTTCTTATTACAAATTATTAAAAAGGAACCACAATTCATAGTCTCTTTGGCATCTCAAGTGATTTAAGGTGTTTGTGCTGGAACTAAGTTGCCCTTCCACAGGGCTGGTTTCAGAGTTAGGATGTGATCTATGAACAATGTAAGATAATTTATTCTGTAATATTTTATGCTGTTTTGTGCCATTTTGAATTTATGTCAAGGACTTTCAATCTGATTTATTTCCTAAGTTTCAAAATCCACCATATTTGAAGAAAGAACAAAACCTTTTGGCACTACGCAACTGCTAACAAATTCATCTCAGATATTCCATTGAGTACCTATAGAAAAGCCTGAGTGCATGTGAGGAATTCAGTCATATGTTAAACATCAGACATACTCCAGTATGTCAGATTCAGGGGGCAACCAGCCAGGAGCATACCTGCCTTGGATACCCCAATGGACAGGCAGAATCTCTCTGAAACTTGCTGTGGTATCATGGTATTTTAACACTAATCATGAAAAAGCTACTTTGATTTTTTTTGCTGGATGTTTAATTAATTTAACTGACAATGGCTGTCTGACAAAAGAAAAGAATCCTTTGGAAAACTGAAAATTTAATAGGAAATTTTATTAAATATGTCATTTTGATTTGCAACCTTATTATGAAATTTTAAAAATTCATATTCTACATTTGGATTGTCCATATGTTTCCTTAATAAGTGGCAATAAAAATAGAATTTTAATAAGCATGGAGCCTCCCATCATTTTTATGTTTTATTTAATTAAATATATCTGGCTTGGTCAATCATATAATCCTATTCGTGTTGATCCTGGTATGGGTGTTTTCCCCTTAGATATTTGTTGAATTCTATCCCATCTTTGTGCTTCCAGGTAGAACTAGTGGTAAAGAACTTGCCCCCCAACTCAGGAGACACAAGAGACATGGGTTCCACCCCTAGATTTGGAAGATCCCCTGGAGGTGGAAATGCCAACCCACTCCTGTATTCTTGCCTGGAGAATCCCCGTGGACAGAGGAGCCTGGTGGGCTACAGTTCATAGGGTCACAGAGAGTCACATATGACTTAGGGACTGAGCACTTTGTCTCTTTAATACACATTTTTTTTTTGTTGTTAACTGTCAAAAACTACTTAAGTGTCACTTTTCATTCTAGTTTTATTTTAAATATTCCCATTCTGTTTTATGGTCTTCAAGAAGCTTGCTTTGTCAATATAGATAGAGAAATTTTACATAGGAAGAATAGAAGAATGTAATGTGAACTGAAGGTGAAATCCATCACCATTCTAGACACCTTGCTCTGGCCTCCAGTGACGACAGGTTGGGGAAGAGATGGGGTGGAGGTGGGGGCTATAATTACATCAGTGTTTGCTCAGTCTTGAGCTCCTATGGGTGAGGTAGAGGAGATGGATCCATTCTTACAATTAAGGGGACCTGATTTCTGTTCATGGGCATAACCTCCAACTACAACAGAAGCAAGGTACATTTTTCTCTGGACTTGTGTTTGTCATATGGTTGTTATTTGACCTATGCTTAGATTTATGTTTTGTATGTGTCTCCAAATAAACAATAGAATTACTCTACATAGTTCTACTTTTCAGATTTTTAAGAGTTTTTCCTATTTGTTTGTTGGGTTATGGTGTGTATATGTGTGTTTGTAAAAATGAAAATTTAGGGGTTTAGGAAATGTACCTTCTGAATATCAGTTTTATTTCCCACCCTCAAATTATTACAGTAATTTTACGCTTCATTTTTTAAGATGGCATGTACATGGCTACACACATGCATGCACACACACACACACACACACACACACATACACACACACAAACACACACACACATACACACACATATACACACACACACACACATACACACACACACACGCACACACACAAACACACACAATTACATGTATGTCCTGTAGCTGAGGGATTCATATCCCAGTAAATGGAATCCAGTTTTTATCATAGGAAATTCGAGACCTTTGGACATTTTGTTTGGCTGATTTTGTGAACAATTAAGAATATGCAATCTAGCTTAGATTCCCTGCTTAGTGATTTTTGAAACATTAAGACTGATATCCAGTTGCATGGGGTGGTGTCTTAATTAGTAGTTCTTTACTTTTTCTTTATTTTTAAAAAATCATTTATTTATTTTTGGAGTATAGTTGATTTGCAATCGTGTTAGTTTCAGATGTGCAGCATAGTGATGCATGTATTCATTCTTTTTCAGATTCTTTTCCCATACAGGTTTTCACAGAGTGTTGAGCAGAGTTCCTTGTGTGATACAGTAGGTCTTTGTTGGTTACCTGTTTTTATATATAGTAATGTGTGTATGTTCATCCCAGGATCCTAATTGATCCCCTCTGCTACCTTTCCCCTTTGATAACCTTATGTTTGTTTTTGAAATCTGCAAGTCTGCTTCTGTTTTGTAAATAAATTCATTTATATCTTTTTTAAAATTAGATTTCACATATGAATAATGGGCTTCCCTGGTAGTGCAGCTGGTAAAGAATCTGCCTGCAATGTGGGAGACCTGGGTTCAATCCCCAGGTTAGGAAGATCTCCTGGAGAAGGGACCAGCTACCCATTCCAGTATTCTGGCCTAGAGAATTCCAAGGACTGTATAGTCCAGGGGGTCAAAAAGGGTCTGACACGACTGAGCGTCTTTCACTTTATGAATGATAAAATGAAGTGAAGTCACTCAGTGGTGTCCGACTCTTTGCGACCCATTGGACACCAGGCTCCTCCGTCCATGGGATTTTCTAGGCGAGAGTACTGGAGTGGGTTGCCTTTTCCTTCTTCAGGGAACTTCCCGACCCAGGGATTAAACCCAGGTCTCCCACATTGTAGACAGAAGCTTTACCGTCTGAGCCAATGGAAAGCCCTATATGAATGATACCATATGGTATTTGCCTTTCTCCATCTGACTTATTTCACTTAAAATGATAATCTCAAGGTCTATCCAAGTTGCTGCAAATAGTATTTTTTCATTCATTTTAATGGCTGAGTAATAGTTCATTGTATATATGTGTCACTTCTTCTGTATCCATTTCTCTGTTGATGAACATTTAGGCTGCTTCCATATCCTGGCTATTGTAAATAGTGGTGCAAAAAATACTGGGTGAATGTATCATTTTGAATTATAACTTTCTCTAGATAGATACCCAGGAATGGGATTGGTGGATCATATAGTAGAATTTTAAAAAAATTAAAATATGTATGGAAACACAAAAAACCCCAAATACCCACAGCAATCCTAAGAAAAATGGAGCTGGAAAAATCAGGCTCCCTGACTTCACTACACTACAAATCTACAGTAATCAAAAGAGTATAGTATTTACATTAAATAAAAATATAGATCAATGGAATAAGCTAGAAAGTCCAAAAATAAACACACACCTATGGTCAACTAATCTATGACAAAGGAAGCAACAAAATACAATGGAGAAAAGACAGTCTCTTCAGTCAGTGGTGTTGGGAAAACCACACAGCCACATGTGAAAGAATGAAATTAGAACATCCTCTAAAACCATATGCCATATACAAAATAAACCATATATAAAATAAACTCAAAATGGATCAAAGATCTAAATGTAAAACTGTATACTATAAAATTCTTAGAAGAAAACATAAGCAGAACACTCTGACATAAACTGCAGCAGTATCTTTTTGTGTTCACCTCCTAAAGTAACTGGGCTTCCCTGAAAGTAATAAAAATAAAAGCAAAGATAAGCAAATGAAAGCTAATCATGTTTAAAGCCTCTTGCACAGCAAAGAAACCACAAACAAAACAAAAAGAAAAGCCAAAGAATGGGAGAAAATACTTGCAAAACAAAGCATCTGACAAGGGATTAATCTTCAAAATGTACAAAAAGCTCATGCAGCTCTTCTGCCAATCAAAACATGAGCAGAAGAGTCTAAATAGACGTTTCTATAAGAAGACACATAGAAGGTGAAAAAGCACATGATAATATGCTCAGTTCAGTTCAGTTCAGTCGCTCAGTCGTGTCTGACTCTTTCCGACCCCATGAACCACAGCACGCCAGGCCTCCCTGTCCATCACTAACTCCCAGAGTTCACTCAAACTCACGTCCATTGAGTCAGTGACGCCCCAAATCACTAATTGAAATGCAAATCAAAACTGCAGTGTGGTCATACCAGTCAGAATATGTATCATCAAAAAGAGAATGCTGAGAAAAGGGAACACTCCTACACTGTTGGTGAGAAAGTAAATTGTTACAACCACTATGGAGAACAGTGTGGAAATCCCCTAAAAAACTAAAAACAAGCAATTCTTTGAATTTGTCACACATCACAGGGATTTCATCTTGATACCCTTGGCTTATACGACTCAAGTGCCACCATTAACGGTATCAAGAAATTAAGTACTTTCTTCAGAGTGAGATACTAAGATTACCACCAAAAAACCCAAACTTCACTGAATCAGAAATGCATATTATCTTCACATTTTAACATTTCATGCTAAGATGATCTTGTAATCTATTGTATCTTAAAATATGTTTGGTAGCAGCTTTGCTTTCTTACTAGTACATAAAAGATCAGTACATCTCATATTCAATGGTTTCTGATATTCCTGACTTGCAGTCTGCAGATAACATGGTTAGCACCCTTTGGCATGCCTCTCAGTGACACCCAGCTCCTGGCAGCCATACACCACACAATCCACTCCTTCCGAGTATGGGTGCTCCTAGTCCTAGTGTTATAGCAGCCACAGAAAGTCACTTCCAAAATTAGGTTATAAAAAACCAGGAGCTGTCTTGCATATCTCTCTGGGACCTTCTTGCAAGCTCATGAGGATGGAGAGAATGGCCTCGCAAGGAACTGAGAGCAGCCTCCGTACCGTGGGTACTGTCACAGTACAGTGTGCACGATTCACTCATTTAAAATATACAGCTAAATGGTTTCTAATACATTCACAGAGTTGTGCAACCACCTCTGGAATCTAACAGTAGAATATCTTCATCACTCCAAGAGAAGCCCTGTACCCATTAGCACTTTATTGCTCTTTTAATATTTTATTTAAATGGTACTCATTTCTACAAGTATTTGTTCCAATGTTAAAATACGCATTTTAAGATGTATGAAATAAGATATTCATTCAATATTCCCAAACACTTAATTAAAAAATTTTCCCAAAACTTTAATTCTGTTAGTATAGGTTGTAGATATACCAGCAATATCTGATTAAAAATCAATAATCCAAACAAATCATAAAATGGCAGATATCAATGTTAACCAGCTACCAATTACATCAAAAATAAATTTCGAGACCCACAGAAGTGGTCAAAATGAACCAAACAAATGAATAACTCACCTAGCTGTATGTTATCTGTAAGAAACGTGCCTCAAATATAAAAATACCTATAAGAAAATAGATACCTATTAGAAAAAGATCAGCCATGTGAAAGCTAATCAAGGAAAAACCAGTGTTCAGGCCAACTAGACTTGAGAAAAAAGCATATTCTGGGAACAAAGAAAGAAAATAAAGTGACAATGAAAGAACTATTTACCAAGAAGATTTATGTCCTCAAAGCTTATGTACCAAACAAGAGATTCAAAACTCATGGAAAAAAAAAGCAACAGAACAGAAAGGGAAAATAGATGGATTCAAAATTATATTTGAACATATTAACAGCCTCTTTATAACTGATGTATGTACCACTGAATGTATAGACTGAATGTTGGAAAGTACACGGAAGAACTGAATAATACCACTGACAAACGGGGTGTACCTGACACTTGCAGAACCCGTTCGCCAACAGAGAACACACATTTTGTTCAAGGGTCCAATAAATAGTCACCAACATAATCTTTTTTCCTGGGTCATTAAATATATGAAAATAGGTAATAAAAGTATGATATATAAGTAATTTAATTAGAAATCAGTCACAGAAAGATGAGAGGAAACCATCAAATGCTTGAATTAAAAAGAAAATATGTGTGTGTATATATATATATTTAACAATCCATGGTCCAAAGAAGAAGTCTTAAAGGAAATTTAAAAAATATATGGCACTCCACTCCAGTACTCTTGCCTGGAAAATCCCATGGATGGAGGAGCCTGGTAGGCTTCAGTCCATGGGGTCACTAAGAGTCGGACACGACTGAACGACTTCACTTTCACTTTTCACTTTCATGCATTGGAGAAGGAAATGGCAACCCACTCCAGTGTTCTTGCCTGGAGAATCCCAGGGATGGGGGAGCCAGGTGGGCTCCCGTCTATGGGGCCACACAGAGTCAGACACGACTGAAGCGACTTAGCAGCAGCAGCATTGAACCAAATGAAAATAAATATACAGCATATTAAAAAAATGTGGAAATCAAATAAAGTTGTGCTAAAAATGAAACTGCAGCACTTAGAAATGGAAAGAATGTGAAATCAGTTAACTTAATAAAAAATAATAGCAAGAATAAAATAAAAAAGAAACCCATGAAAATAAAAACAGAAAAGTAGAGAAAAATCAGTGAACACAAAGTGTTTCTTTAAAAGATCAACAAAACTGATAAACATCTAGCAAGGTTGATAAAGAAAGAGAACATCCAAGCTATAAATATTTGAAATGAAGAGGGATTGTTACCACTGATCTGAAACACATTACAAAATAAGAGAATACTACAAATAGCTGGGCTCTATCCCTGGGTTGGGAGGATCCCCTGGAGAAGGGAATAGGCACCCACTCCAATATTTTGGCTTGGAGAATTTCATGGACCTTATAGTCCATGGGGTCACAAAGAGGCATGACTGGACGATTTTCACTTTACACTTTACTTTTTACAAATAGTTCCATGTACATAAAGAAACTTAGGTAAGATGAACTGATTCCTTAAACAGTACAAACTATCAAAACTCACCCAATATAGACCAGATAACTGAATTTTGTTGTTGTTCAGTTGCTCAGTTTTGTCCGACTCTTTGCCACCCCCTGGACAGCAGCATACAAGGCTTTCTTGTCCATCACCATCTCCTGGAGCTTGCCAAATTCATGTCCATTGAGTCAGTGATGCCATCCAGTCATCTCATCCTCTGTCGTCCCCTTCTCCTCATGCCTTCAATCTTTCCCAGCATCAGGGTCTTTTCTAATGAGTAGGCTCTTTGCATCCATTGGCCAAAGTACTGAAGCTTCAGTTTCAGCATCAGTCCTTCCAATGAATATTCAGGGCTGATTTCCTTTAGGATTGACTGGTTTGATCTCTTTGCAGTCCAAGGGACTCTCAATAGTGTTGGTGTTCTCCAACACCACAGTTTGACAGCATCAGTTCTTCTGTAGGCAGCTTTCTTTATGGTCCAACTCTCCCATCCATACATGACTATGGGAAAAACCATGGCTTTGACTATACGGGAGCTTCCCTGATGGCTCAGCTGGTAAAGAATCCACCTGCAATGTGGGAGACCTCGGTTTGATCACTGAATTGGGAAGATCCTCTTGCAGAAGGGAAAGGCTACCCACTCTAGTTTTCTGGGCTGGAGAATTCCATGGACTGTACAGTCCATGGTGTCACAAAGAGTTGGACATGACTGAGTGACTTTCACTTTATGGACTTCCCTTGTGACTCAACTGGTAAAGAATCCACCTGCAATACAGGAGACCTTGGTTTGATCCCTGGGTTGGGAAGACCCCCTGGAGAAGGGAAAGGCTACCAACTCCAGTATTCTGGTCTGGAAAATTCCATGGACTACAGTCCATGGGGTTACAGAGAGTCAGACACCACTGAGGGATTTTCACTTGACTGTATGGACCTTTGTCGGCAAAGTAATGTCTATGCTTTTTGGTACACTGTCTAGGTTGGTCATAGCTTTTCTTCCAATGAGCAAGCATCTTTTAATTTCGTGGCTGCAGTCACCATCTGCAGTGATTTTGAAGCTCAAGCAAATAAAGTCTGTCACTGTTTCCATTGTTTCCCCATCTATTTCCCAAGAAATGATGGTACCAGATGCCATGATTTTTGTTTTTTAAATGTTCAGTTTTAAGCCAGCTTTTCACTCTTCTCTTTCACCTTCATCAAGAGGTTCTTAAGTTCTTCTTTGCTTGAATAGTTCTACTAATATAATTAAAATTTAGTAGTTAAAAAGTTCCCAAAAGATAAATTATGAGGTTTAGATGGTCTTATTAGCAGAGTCTACCAAACTTAGAGAGTCAATGACAAGAAACTGTCCATTCTCTTTCTGAAAAGAGAAATATCTCTTCCAAAATTACTTTTTCTTTTGAGTGCATCATTTTCCTGGTAGCAGAACTAGGCAAAAACAATGCTTTAAAAAATAAATTATAGGCTACTCTTCCTTAAGAATATAGGCATGAAAATTCTCAGCAAAATATTAGAAAAGTAAATCTAGTTATTCAGTTGGCTTAAAACTAAGTTCTAAGCTGGCTTAAACAACCCTGAAAGTTCATTGGAAGGACTGATGCTGAAACTGAAGCTCCAATACTTTAGCCACCTCATGGGAAGAGCCGACTCATTACTTAGTTCACTTAAAACTGGCTTAAAACTAAGTGATAAGCTGGCTTAAAACTCAACACTCAAAAAACAAAGATCATGGCATCCAGTCCCATCACTTCATAGCAAATAGATGGGGAAACAATGGAAATAAGAGAGACTTTATTTTCTTGGGCTCCAAAATCATTGCAGATGGTGACTGCAGTCAGGAAATTAAAAGATACTTGCTCCTCATATTAAAAAGCAGAATTACTTTGCTGACAAAGGTCCATCTAGTCAAAACTATGGTTTTTCCAGTGGTCATGTATGGATGTGAGAGTTGGAACATAAAGAAAGCTGAGCCCCTAAGAATTGATGTTTCTGAATGGTGGTGTTGGAGAAGACTTTTGAGAGTCCCTTGGACTGCAAGGAGATCAAACCAGGCAATCCTCAAGGAAATCAGTCCTGAATATTCACTGGAAAAACTGATGCTGAAGCTGAAGTTCTAATACTTTGGCCACCTGATGAGAAGAACTGACTCACTGGAAAAGACCCTGATGCTAGGAAAGATTGAAGGCAGGAGGAGAAGGGGGTGACAGAAGATGAGATGTTTGGATGGCATCACAGACTCAATGGACATGAGTTTGAGCATGTTCCAAGAGTTGGTGATGGACAAAGAAAACTGGCATGCTGCAGTCCATGGGATCAAAAAGAGTCAGACACGACTGAGCGACTGAACTGAACTGACTGAAATCTAGTTATATGTATTCATATAAATGTATAATACATTAATAATAATATATAATAATATTATATATATATAATATAATCACCTGCCATTGAAGTGGAGGATGGTTTATTCTTGTGACAAAAGGATAATTCAGTATTTTAAACATATCCACATAATTTATCATGTTAAAATTCTAAATAAAAATGCCATATGGAGCAAAAGCATTTGGTAAAATTAAACATATATTTGTGATTTAAAAAATCTCAGCAACCTAGAAATAAAAAATTGTTTAATTCTGAAAAAAAATAAAAGGATCTATGAAAAACTACATTGAAAGGTATACAGTGGCCATTGATGCAACAGTTTGGACAAGAAAAATATAAGTATCAAGTAAATATCAATGAGTCCATACTAATATAATAATGTGATAAATTAATAAATAGGAGAGACTAATTTTGTGAAGAAGAATGTTGAATAATTTATGTAGGTTCTTCATTCTCAAGAAGGGGAAGCCAATCCCATTCCTCACACATAGTCTGTAAAAGGCCACTTCATTCCCAAGTGGACATCACAGAAGAGTCACTTTACCGTGGAGAGACTGGAAAATACAACTTCCACTGGTAATCAAGGTCAAAATCAACAGTGGTAAGCATACTGATAATATGTGCCCTTGCGTGGTAAAAATGAGACTTAACCTCTATGGTTTTCCTCCCCAAAATCCATAACCCCAGTTTAATCACTGTAATGATATAAAAAAAAAGTTGAATACAGGGATATTCTCTAATACCTCACCAGTACTCTTCAAAATGGTCAAAGTCATCAATGACAAAATAAATTTGAAACCTTTTACAGCCAAGAGGAGTCTCAGGAGAAATGACAACTAAACACAGTGTGGTAGCCTGGAGAGGACCCTAAAGCAGAAAAAGGCAAACACTGAGAAAATATGAATAAAACATGGGCTTTAGTTAGAAATAAATATCAACATCGGTTCCTTAATTGTAACAAGTGAACTATACATATATAAGTTATTAATGATAGAGGATACTGGATGCAGGGGACATGGGAGCACTCTGTAATATTGTAGTATCTTCTCCATCTTTATGTAAGTCTAAAGTTGTTCTAAAAACTAAAACTGATTTAAAATCAACTAGTGATTTCACTATCTTATGAGAATAAGTGAGGAAAAAACAAACTTTTAATGTATACATAAAAATAATTTGACAAATCCTATGATCATTTATGAGGAAATCTCTCAGTCAAATTGAAATAGAAGAGAACATTCTAAATCCTATAAAGAGCATCTAAAGAACCCTACAACTAACATCATTTTAATGATTAACTATTGAATGATTATCTCCCTATGATCAAGCATAAGACAAGATGAAACTCTTACTTCAATTGCACATTAACAAAAAATGGACCAAAGATTTTTATAGACATTCCATAAAGCAATGTTTATGAATAGCCACAAAATATATTTAAAAGTTATCAATCTCATTTGTTGTTGGGGAAATCTAAATTTAATCCATAATGAAATTTGAACTCACACTGAAAAGGGACCACCAAAATGGCTAATATTTAAAAGACCCTAAAAAAGCAGAGATGTTACTTTGCCGACAAAGGTCTGTCTAGTCAAGGCTATGGTTTTTCCTGTGGTCATGTATGGATGTGAGAGTTGGACTGTGAAGAAAGCTGAGCACCGAAGAATTGATGCTTTTGAATTGTGGTGTTGGAGAAGACTCTTGAGAGTTCCTTGGACTGCAAGGAGATCCAACCAGTCCATTCTAAAGGAGATCAGCCTGGGTGTTCATTGGAAGGACTGATGCTGAAGCTGAAACTCTTAATACTTTGGCCACCTGATGCGAAGAGCTAACTCATTTGAAAAGACCCAGATGCTGGGAAAAATTGAAGGCAGGAGGAGAAGGGGACGACAGAGGATGAGATGGCTGGATGGCATCACCGACTCGATGGACATGAGTTTGAGTGAACTTCGGGACTTGGTGATGGACAGGGAGTCCTGGCGTGCTGTGATTCATGGGGTCTCAAAGAGTCAGACACGACTGAGTGACTGAACTAAACTGAACTGAAAATGCCAAATGTGATGAGGAATAGGACCGCTGGAACAGTCATGAAATCTTAGTAGGAATGTAACATGGAACAAACACTTTGAAACACTCTGACACAGAAAATATTCTGATGGCTTCTTAAAAAGTCAAACATATACCTTTTCTATGACCCAGAATTCTAGTCATATTTATTTATTTATGAGAAAAGAAAATATGTTTACAGGAAGATTGCCCAGGAATCCTCATCGTAGCTTTATTTATAATAGTTAAAAACTGGAAAACATCCCTGGTATTTATTGATAGATGAGTGAATAAATAAACCTTGGTACACTCCTATAGTGGAACATTACAATAAATAGGAACAAATATGTGACCTATGCAAGAACATGGATAGATCACAAAAATATGCTGGGCAGAAACCCTTACACACAATAGAATATATGGTTTTATTACATTATATAAAATTCTACTTAAGCAAAACTGATCTTAGAAAACAAATCTGAACAATGATTGCCCATTTCAGTGAAGTAGAAATGAGTATTGACTGAGAAGAGATATAGGGAAATTCCTATATCCTTAATTCTTAATTCCTGTGGTGATTAACATTTTATATTTTGATAGTATTTACATTTGGAATTACAGTGGACACATTTGGAAAGACTTCAAATGTACAATTATTACTTGTGCCTTTCAATGTGTGTAAATTTTACATAGTATCTATGAACAAATGTTAAAATCTAGTCAATGGCATGTTCTAGTCAATGTTTAAGCATTTAAAAAGTTGTATTCTGATGTCTGCAGTTTACTTTGAAGTGCCTTATAAAATGATTAAGTAATCAACATCAAATGTGATAGAGCTTGTATAATGAATGATAATGGTAAAATTTAGGTGGGGGATGTTTGGATACTCAAATATCTTTCAATGCTCTGTTTTTGAAAATTTTCAGAAAAATCTCAGAAAAATTACAATCTTTTTATATAGATGCCATTTTCCCATGACAGAAAAAACTGGCTGATGCAGAAATTGCTTTAAGTCAGCTCATTCCATCATAATAAGGTCACCAAGCCCCTTGTTTGTCATTTTACATTTTTATGTTTTATATTCATAACATTTCCTATCTCTCCTTACTGCTGCAAGCCAACAACGAAATTATTGCTCTTAAAGATTTTGATATCCCAAGAGACTTCAGACAAGCAAACTTAATTATGTGGAAGGCTCTTATTGACTGACCTATATTTATCTGCAATGTGCCCACAAACATTGGTAATCTGCCACCAGGAGGCACATTTTAATAAGTGCTTCAAGGGAGCGAAGGTTTACAGGATCCGTTCCCAGCATGTTTCTTATTTACTCTAGGGTCTTAGCTAATATTTTAAACCCTGAATATAGCAAAGAGGCTGCATTTTGCTAGCGTGCTGTAAAATTACTCATGTATTGAAGTTACACTATCTGTTTTCTCCATCTATTACCTTCTCAGCCACATATGCCTCTGAAATCAAAGTGGAAGTGTTTAGCACCATCGGACAGAAAAGGTAGTTTTCAAGGACTACTCTTCAGAGTCAAAATGTTCTAAAAGGGATAGTCCAGGAGAGTTTGTGTGTGTGTGTGCTCAGTCAGGTCCGACTGTTTGCAACTCCCTGAACTGGAGCCCTCCAGGCTCCTCTGTCCATGGGATTTTCCAAGGAAGTATACTGGGGTGGGTTGCCCTTTCCTTTTCCAGGGGATCTTCCTGACCCAGGGATCGAACCCACATCTCTTGTGTCTCCTGCATTGGTAGGTGGATTCTTTACCCCAGCACCACCTGGACAGGAAAGGTAACTTTTTAATTTATTTATTTATATTTATTTATTTTTATTTTTTTACTTTACAATATTGTATAAGTTGAATTGAGTGAGGACGTTCTAAAAGGGGTAGTCCAGGAAGGCATACAGTGGAAGAAAAATGAGGCATAGGGAACTAAATATGTAAGGATTGACTCTGCTATGGAAACTGCCATCAGTCAAATTTTCTCAATAGAAATCTGTAGATATAGTCCCTGGGCTTCATCTGTAGGACCAATTTACCTTGTTCCCACACAGCTACTCTAACATGGTGGGATTAGTGGGTTTAATCTGAATTTCACATTTCTGCATGGACATTGAGAAGTTTGATTACTCCAAGTGTGATTCTATGTGCAATATGACTTCTGCTGCTAGGGTGTGATTGTCAACACAACGGCAGCTGCAATTCTGTCTCAGTCCTATGAAAAGGAGTAGGATTTACCAATAAAGGTCTGTATAATCAAAGCTATGGTTTATCCAGTAGTCATGTATGGATGCGAGAGTTGGACCATAAAGAATGCTGAGCGCCAAAGAACTGATGTTCTTGAACTGTGGTGTTAGATAAGACTCTTGAGAGTCTCTTGGACTGCAAGGATATCAAACCAGTCCATCCTAAAGGAAATCAACCCTCAATATTTATTGGAAGGACTGTTGCTGAAGCTAAAGCTCCATTACTTTGGCCACTGGATGAGAAGAGCCAACTCAGTGGGAAAGACCCCAATGTTGGGAAAGATTGAGGGCAGGAGGAGCAGGGGATGACAGAGGATGAGATGGCTGGATGGCCTCATTAACTCAATGGACATGAATTTGAGCAATCTCCTGGAGTTGGTGATGGACAGGGAAGCCTGGCGTTCTGTGGTCCATGGGGTCGCAAAGAGTCAGACAGGACTGAGCAACTGAACAATGAAAAAGTTGTAAAGAAAAACAAATCAACTGAAAAAAAAATACTCTGGATTAGTTAGCTAGGGCTGCTGTAATAAAGGATTATAGGCTGGATGATTTACACAACAGAAATGTATTTTCCCACAGTCTGGAAGTCCAAGATTAAGGTGCTGGTGGGATCATTTCTTCTGAGACCTCTCTCCTTGGCCTTTTGGTGGCCATCTTCTCCCTGTGTCCTCACAAGATCTTCACTCTGTGTGCCTGGGCACTAATTATCTCTTCTCATAATATCACTAGTCATATCAGATTAGAGTACAACCTGATGTCCACCAGGTCTTCCCCGGTGGCTCAGAGGGTAAAGAATCTCAGGAAGAGTCAGACACACCTTAATGTGCACCACCATGAGTGAAAGTTGCTCAGTCATGTCCGACTCTTTGTGACCCCATGGAATGTAGTCCATTTAATCCTCCAGGCCAGAATACTGGAGTGGGTACCTTTCCCTTCTCCAGGGGATCTTCCCAACCCAGGGATTGAATTCAGGTCTACCACACTGCAGGCGGACTCTGTACCAACTGAGCTATCAGGGAAGCTCACCATTATTAATCAACTCATTTAAACCCTTTCCCCAGATACAGTCATACATGCTCACATTTCTGTCTCCCTTTGCTTTCCTCTTTCAAAGCTTAGGTATCTTTTATTACCTGATTTGTACCTCAACTTTGGATTTGTAAATTCTTAGATTTCCTGTCAAATATATCTCTTTGCACAGAGGATGAGTTTCAAGTCTTCACAAACATGTAAAGGTTTATGCTAGTTTATCCTGGTAATCAGAGTAGAGAGAATAAATGAGAGATGTGACTAAATTATGAAAGCAAAATAGAGTTGTCAGATTACGGGGTGAATCATGGCACAATGAGGTAGAAGGGAAAAATAATCTATGCTAAGATTGGTCATCAGCAGAGTAGATCTGGGATAAAATGTAGAATCTTGGCTTGAAAGGGGCAGATGTGTGAGCAAATAATCATGGCAAATCTTGTCCATCATCTAACAGAAATTTTTAAATATACCATGAGAAGAAGATGAAGAAACCAGAGCCCTTGGGAAAGATTTCCTGGAGGAGGTAAATTCAGTTTGGTTCCTTGGGAGGGTGAGACGTGGCAAGGGCCTTTGGGAAGCTGGGCCAGCATGTGTACAGCATAGAGGCGCCCAGGGCACTGCATGTTAAGTGGTGGAGATCCTGTGTTCTGAAAGCACCAGGTGCACACACTGGAGAGGTGCGAAAGGATCTGGGGGCTCACACGGCTGACAACCTTGAATAGGCAGAGTGGCTCATCACCCTGGGAAAGAGAAATGTAGACTCCAGTGAACCAGTGAAATAGCTCAGTCGTGTCCGACTCTTTGCGATCCCATGGACTGTAGCCTACCATGGCTCCTCCATCCATGGAATTTTCCAGGCAAGAGTACTAGAGTGGGTTGCCATTTCCTTCTCCAGGGGATCTTCCCATCCTGGGAATTGAACCTGGGTCTCCCGCATAGCAGCGAAGCCCCTTAAACTGGGGTTTAAACATTGGTGCTGATGTCAACCATAGGCTGCTGGAGGTTGGAGAAGAATGGGGGAAATGGGCTAATGGACTGAGCTTCCTATAAGGACAAGGGCAACGATGCTGACCTTTGTGGTCAGAGTCCACGGACCTCTAATTTTCCCCTTGGAGAGAAATAGTCCAACTTTTACTTTGAGGGTATTTGAACAGAAAGCACAGGGGGGCTGTTCCCCAAGTCCACGCTGCCTGCAAAGAGCAGAGAGGGGAGAGAGTGACAAGGAGCTGAGCAAAGAGACAAGAACAGAAGAGGGAGGTGCATGTGCCTGTGAGGTGGCAGTTAAAACGGGAGTTTTGGCGGCAGAGGTGAAAGCCAAGGGAGACAGAGGGACTCCCAGTGGGTGCAGAGCTGAGATCTGCGGTGGACCCCCCGCCTGCAGCACCTGCACAGATATTACCTCTTCAGCCTGAGATAGAAGCTGCTGGAGCCAATATAATTCTATTTTATTACAAAATAAAAGCATACATATGGCCTTTGCGATAAAGCGTATCAGGGAGTTATTAGAAATCTTCAAAGAGTTAGACTGTCTTGTTTTGAAAACTGCTGCAAAACTGCAAAGCAAATACCCACAGGCTTTAAAGTATAAATCAAATTTAAGGATCACCAAGTGGGATGGTAAATAATGCTATTGCTGTATGAACCTTTAGATGAGCCTATTATTGATAAGGAAGATAATTTTAAAATTAATTGCTGTGTTACTAAAGATACGGTAATGGCACAAACAAGTGTTTTGAATTGTGTGCAAATCATGAATCTGCTTCTGGGTTCTTATATTTCATCTGCAAGTTACACGAAATGCCAGAGGAAACATTAAAACATGATCATGGAAATTTACATTTAAGATTAAATCAGTTCACGCAAGAACCTGAACACAGATGTTTATAGCAGCTTTATTCATAGTCACTAAGACTTGGAATTAACCAAGATATCCTTCAGTAGATGAATGGATAAAAAACCATGGTACATTTAGACAATGGAATGTTACTTAATGCTAAAAGGAAGTGAACTATTAAACCATAAAAAGCCTGGGAGGGACTCCCAGTGCCTATTACAAAGTGAAAGAAGCCAATCTGAAAAGGATTTCTGATTTCAACTTCATGATATTCTGGAAAAAGCAAAAATACAGAGACAAATAATAGATCAGTTGTTTCCAGAGGCTCAAGGGAGGAAGGGAGGGAGATGGAAAAAGAGAAATAGGACACAGAGTATTTGTAGGGCATCAAGATAATTCTGTATGATATAAAAGTGGATCCATGTTACACACTTGTCCAGGCCCATAGTATATACAACACCAAGAGTGAACCCCAATGTTAAGTATGGACTCTGGGTAATAATGATGTATCAATGTAGGTTCACGAACTGTAATCAATGTACCATTTGGTGGGAGATGTAGGTAGCAGGAGAGGCTGTGCATGCAGGGGGCAGGGTCTATGCAGAAGCTCTGTGCACTTTCTGCTCAGTCTTGCTTTGAACTTAAAACTTCTGGAATCTATACAGTTGATTTAAAAAACTGCACACAGAAATTTTAATTCAAACATAAAGGTCACAATATTTTATAAAAATTGTTAGAGAGCCAGAGAAACTTTCTGCTCAATTAAACTATCATATTAATGAAGTATGATTATTACCTGTCCATTTTATAAAATTATTATACCAGAATATTTTTTCAATTTATAAGTTCATGTTGTTGTTCTTGTATAAAATTATCCATATGAATTGTATTAATAATAAAATATTTCTGAATAAAAAGGGGTTTATATTTTTCTATTTTTGTGATTTTTCCCTGCTTTTTGAACAAGGACACTCACATTTTATTTTTGCAATATCTCCATAAATTAAGTAGCTAGTTGTATTCATAAATGTACTAAATCCACAGGGTATATTTGTTTGTCCATCTCAAATGTATTTTCTTTTCTTTTTTGGAGGTAGCTTAATCTGCTTCTTCACATTACTAATGTATTCTGGTTAATTTTCTCTTTCAGATTAATTACTCTGGATGAATTGCATAGGCTTACAGGGTAAACAAGTCTAACGATTTGTAAACTTCCTCCAGCACACTGTGTGCTGTACTGTTTTTAATAGAAACTATTTGTTCATGTTTGTGAACATTCCTCCTTCCCAGTGAATAGAGCGGCACTAAGCCAACAAGCTTGAGGCAGTGTCGCCAAATCCCCAGTTTAAACATAAGGTTGCAGAGCATTACCACTCCTTTTTCAGGAACCATCCCCAGGACCATTTCTTGGGGACCACAAATGAGTTTACCTCCAGAGACTGTGGGCCCAGAAATTGAGGAGAACGTCCTTCAACACTTCCCTGGTGGCTCAGGTGGTAAAGAATCCATCCGCAATTCAGAAGACCTGGGTTCAAGCCCTTGGTCAGGAAGATCCCCTGGAGGAGGGCATGGCAACCCACTCCAGTATTCTTGCCTGGAGAATCCCATGGACAGAGGAGCCTGGAGGGCTACAGTCCTTGGGTTGCAAAGTGTTGGACACGACTGAGTGACTAAGCAGCAGCGTCAACAGCCAGTATTCTTGCCTGGAGAATTCCATGGACAGAGGAGTCTGGCGGTCTACAGTCCAGGGGAATGCAAAGAGTCAGACACAACTGAGCGACTAACGCTTTCACTTTCTTCCTTCAACCCCAGTTTGATCCTACCTGTCTGCTTGCCTGCAGCAGTTGCCAGCTATGTGCCTACTGTTACCTATGTGTCATGCTACTAACTACGTATCACACCAGGCCTCCAGGATTCTAAGGGCATGGCACCACCACATTTTAAGACTATGGTGCAGGCCTGACTGCCAGCGTGGCTGGTCTGGGGGAGTTATGGGGAAAGTGTATGGACAAGGCTCTACAACCCACCTTCCAGGGTGCGAGTTCCCACAAATTCAGATTAATGACTACTGTTACTGCTTCAGGAGAGGGGAGGAGACACTCTATCATGTGATATGGGATGGACAGGCAATCCCTGAATCTAAGCTATGGTGTTGGAAGAGGCAGAGATGGGTTGATGGGTGTGGCTTTGTGAGATTTGAATGGCTTCATGATCTCATACTCACTCCCAACCCAAGACATGACAGCATACAAAATATACAAATATATATACACAAGACACAAGTTAATCTTAAAAATGTATTCCAATATGCATTTGTTGCTCAGTTGCCCAGTCATGACCAACTCTTTGCCACCCCATGGAATGCAGCACACCAGGCTTCCCTGTCCTTCACCATCTCCCGGAGCTTGCTCAAACTCATGTCCACTGAGTCATTGATGTCATTCTCATCCTCTGTTGTCTGCTTCTCTTCCTCCCTTCAATCTTTCCCAGCATCAGGGTCTTTTCTAATGAGATGTAATGTGTTACATGCAGACAGATAGTTCAGTTCCACTTGTCCAACATACCCAAAGCAGTCAAATTCAGAGAGTAGGAAATTACAGTGGTAGATGCCGGGGGTGGGGAGGCAGGATGGGAAGTTACTGTTGAAGGAGAAAAATGTGGGAAGTGGATGATGGTGAGAGTTGCACAATATTGTAAATGTGTCTGGTTCCACTGAACTGTACAGTTATGCATGGTTAAAATAGTACATGCTCTATTATGTGAGTTTTACCACAATAAAAACAATAAAATATAAAAATCAGAGGATATTTGCAGATAAGCACCCTGCCCTTCCTTCATCCAGATCGCTTCCCTAAGCCCCTCCTCTATAGTATCTCTAGAACTTTCCCAGGTTGAGTGGATGGCTGGTGGGGAGGGAGAGGTTCTTGGTCGGCATGGAAGCAGACAGAGCTCTCCCAGGAGATGTGTAGTTTCCTGATGTTCTGTGTTCTGGAAGGTTCTAGGGTCAGGTCCAGAGGAAGAAATTTGCTCACGGCCTAGTGACCTGGTGCTTCTTTGGCAGTTCAACAGAGATAGATCTCAACAAAACCATACAGGGTCTACTCAGCGGGAGGCAGGTCTTTCTCCCAGATGTCCTTTGACATTCTGTTCACAGATTTCTGTGTTCTCTAAAGACTTAACTGTCACTCTGTGCTCTGCTTTGGATATTAACTTCTGATTTTTAGCTAAGAAGTGCCAACACCTTCCTTTGACTGCACATCATACATAATTTATTTGTAACAAATCTCTCCTATCCGTCATTATCTCTCTCAGTTTTATGACATCAGGCATAGAGCAAGATCTTTTAGTCAGTTCTGCAAACTGATATGGAATTTTTCTGTGGAGTACTAAGTTTAAGATTCACTTTTCTGAAAGTTTAGTAGATGTGATCCAAGCAGAAGTGAAAAAGTTGGCTTAAAACTCAACATTCAGAAAACTAAGATCATAGCATCTGGTCCCATTACTTCATGACAAATAGATGGGGAAACAGTGACAGACTTTATTTGGGGGGGGTGGGGCTCCAAAATTATTGCAGATGGTGACTGCAGCCATGAAATTAAAAGATGCTTGTTCCTTGGAAGAAAAGTTATGACCAACCTAGACAGCATATTAAAAAGCAGAGTCATTACTTTGCCAACAAAGGTCCATCTAGTCAGAGCTATGGTTTTTCCAGTGGTCATGTATGGATGTGAGAGTTGGACTATAAACAAAGCTGAGCATCAAAGAACTGAAGCTTTTGAACTGTGGTGTTGGAGAAGACCTTTGAGAGTCCCTTGGACTGCAAGGAGATCCAACCAGTCTATCCTAAAGGAAATCAGTCCTGAATATTCATTGGAAGGACTGATGCTGAAGCTGAAACTCCAAAATTTTGGCCACCTGATGTGAAGAACTGATTCATTTAAAAAGACCCTGATGCTGGGAAAGATTGAAGGCAGGAGGAGAAGGGGATGACAGAAGATGAGATGGTTGGATGGCATCACCACTCAATGGACATGAGTTTGAGTATACCCGGGAGTTGGTATGGACAGGGAGGCCTGGCATGCTACAGTCCATGGGGTGGCAAAGAGTAGGACACTAGTGAGCAACTGAACTGAACTGAAACAGAAGTGGATTGCTGGGTAGCCGGTTTTCTTCCTGTGAAAGATAGAAGTGCTATAAGCCTGTAACCACCATTTCGGCATTCTGTCTGGAGGGAAAGGAGGAACTCTGGTCAATTCCGGAAAGTAACCACGCATGCCCAGTTGGGATCATTCTTCTACTTTGGAAAGAAATCAGATGAGGCCACCATTGTCCAGTGTTAACTGAAACTCAACAAGAACATCTGACTAATTCTGGAATTCAATGATCTCTCACATAAGCTACACCCTCCAGTTTAGCCCCTTTCAATAAAGAGGTTATAATTTAACCACTATATTTATTTAAGATAAAAAAGCAGAGAGAGGCAAGTAGACGGTTGCTATTTCTTGCTATTTCATTGGGAAAACCCAGCGAGTGGGTTTTTTTGGGGGGGTGGGGGTGGTTAATATGATAAGCTGAATTCCACAACTCATTTACCACTGAACAGTACAGTTGTCTCCATTGGGCAAAGATTAATTTAATCTACAATTGCTTAGTTTTCCTCACAGTTATTTACTGAGAAGAAGTATAATTTGCATTCATCCCAAGAAACCCCTAAGGATGCTTCTAAGGCTAGTTAATGTTTGAAGATGAATGATGGGATAGTGATTATTTCTGGACAATTCGATTATGAAGAATGTATGCAACTAGCGGGTGTTACCTCTGAGTCCTTTTTGATCTCAGGGTTTCTGGCAGAAATCTATAATGAAGGAGCTACTATTGGTTAGCTGGTAATTACTGGGTTCAGATGCATCTGGTGAACCATACATCAATCCTACAGAAGGTTGCTCTGCTACTTTGAGAACCTCATTATTGCATTTTGTTTATCCCAGTACTTCAGAATCAATCCATGCCTTATCTGAATGAAAAATATATGATAGTGCTGCAAATGAGCAGAGAGTAAGAGGAGAAAAGACAGCAGTGACCCTGAGAAAAATTTCTAATGAATTGTTGAGCAGTCTTGGCAGTAGTATCATAATTAACCAACCATTGTTTGCTGCACTGCTATATTATTTTTACTCTGAAAATGTAGTCAGTATGTTTTTAGCAAAATTTATTTTGAATTTAGTATAGTTGGGGCATTCAAAAAGTACTTCTCAATTTGGGAGACTCAATTTGCTTGAGGAAAGAAGTAGAATTTTGTTTCTACAAAATTTCTACTTGTAGAAACAGAAACAAGTAGAACTTTACACTTGGGCAGAAGATCAGCTAAAAGTACAAGAAACTTCCCTGAGAGGTGATTTAAATTCTGTTCATTAAACTAGAGTATCTTGTCATTAAATCAGTAAGATGAGATGGTTTTCAAAATGTATAGCATTCTCATACTAATTTTCTAATCATGTGTAACCAGTTACTACAGGCTTACTGGATCCTCTGCCCTGGGTCAATTCAGGTTACAGTTTGATGTCTGTTAGGTTGAATTCTTATCTGGAGGCTTGGCTATGGAAGAACCCATGTCCATTTTATTCAGGTGGACAGAACTCATCTCCTTGGATTGAATAACTGAGGACCCTGGCTTCCTACTGAATGGAGGCTGCCCCCAGAATCTAGCAGCCACCCGCGATTTTCTGCCTCATGAGTCTCTCCATAGGAAGTCATGACATGGAAATTTGCTTCTTTCAGGCCAGAAGAAGCCTTTGCTTATAAGATCCATTTCCTTATAGGGTCTCCAGTTGTCTTTTAAGGGTTTTCACCTGATTAAGTCCCTCTCAAGATAAATTCTCTTTTGCTTAATTCAAAGAGAATTCACTCTGTCATGTCCAACTCTTTGTGACACCATGGACTGTAGCTTACCAGGTTCCTCCATCCATGGGATTTTCCAAGCAAGAGTACTGTAGTGGGCTGCCACTTCCTTCTCCAGAGTATCTTCCCAACTTAGGGATTGAACCCAGTCTCCCACATTGCAGGCAGATGCTTTACTGTCTGAGCCACCAGGGAAGCCAACTTCAATTCTTTGAAGCCTAATTCAAAGAATCAGCTAATTTATGATCTTAATTATCTACAAAATCCCATCACTTTTGCCTTACAATATAACTTATCAAAGGTAATGAAAACAATTCCTTTTGCCAAAGAACACAGCCTAATCAAAGGGCTGACATTCCTCCCATGTGTCTTATTCTATTGGTTAGAACAGCTGATAATGAATCGGCCTGCAATGCAGGAGACCCTGGTTCGATTCCTGGGTCAGGAAGGTCCCCTGGAAAAGGGATAGGCTACCCACTCCAGTATTCTTAGGCTTCTATGGTGGCTCAGCTGGTAAAGAATCCGCCTGCAATGCAGGAAACCTGGGTTCGATCCCTGGCTTGGGAAGATCCCCTGGAGAAAGGAATGGCTACCCATTCCAGTATTCTGGCCTGGAGAATTCCATGGACTGTATAGTCCATGGGGTCGCAAAGAGCTGGACACAACTGAGTGACTTTCACAGTTTCAAGGCATAGTTTCTGCCACACTCAAGAGGAGAGCATGTTTTCTTGAGGATCACTGTAGAGTGTATCTGCCACACTTATTCATAATTTAAAATATTTGTTGTGACATCTTATGCAGAGAATTGAATAGATTTTAGAAAGAGAGAATACAATATCTTCTTAGATTTACCCAGTCCATTTACCCCAAGTAACGGGGATTTGACTTTAGTAATAATTTTTACTGGTTATGTGGCCAGAAAAATACCATTTACATTTTCCTTGACTAGCGGAAATATCCCTTAAGAATGTCACTGCCTCCATTCTTTTTTTCCTACTCCCTCCATTCTAACTCTGTTCATCAAACAACCTTAAACTTTACATTTTTTTCTCCTGGATGAACATACCCATCCAAAAGGGTGTTCTGAGAAAATTTATAATTCCAACAGCTCTAACCGTATTTGAACAATTAAATTGTCACTCTGTTCTTCTCTCCAGTCTGAAATACTTTTAGTTGAGATAACTCTCTCCATGCTTCATCAGTTGGGGCGAGCTAACCTTTTTCCAGGGTGCTTCCCAGGTTGCACTAGTGGTAAAGAACCCACCTGCCAATGCAGGTAGATGTAAGAGACACAGGTTCAATCCCTGGGTCAGAAAGATCCCTTGGAGGAGGGCATGTCAATCCACTCCAGGATTCTTGCCTGGAGAATCCCATGGACAGAGGAGCCTGGAGGGTTACAGTCCATAGGGTCGCAAAGAGTCAGACATGACTGAAGCTACAACACCCACCTGTGCAAACTTTTCCCAGAGATACACACAAAAAGTTCTTGTTTTGGGTAGCCCTGCCTGAAGTGGGTGGAAAGGTTTCTTCCTCAGCCTCACACTTTCTGCAGGGCCATGCACTTGGTTAATGTGATCTTCAAGGTCTTCTGTCAACACAGATCTAGAATCCATGTTCTTCTTTCAGGGTAATGGCTCTCAATAAGGCTTTTCAGTAGTGTGTTCCCAATGCAAAACTGTAAGTAAGAACACAGATGTGATAAATGAAGGCTGTAGAAGCAATGGCACCCCACTCCAGTGCTGTTACCTGGAAAATCCCATGAACAGAGGAGCCTGGTGGGCTGCAGTCCATGGGGTCACTAAGAATCAGAAATGACTGAGCGACTTCATTTTCACTTTTCACTTTCATGCATTGGAGAAGGAAATGGCAACCCACTCTGGTGTTCTTGCAGGAGAATCCCAGGGACAGGGGACCCTGGTGGGCGGCTGTCTATGGGGTCGCAGAGTCGGACACGACTAAAGCGACTAAGCAGCAGCAGCAGCAGCAGTGATAAATGAAGCAATTGGCATAGATGTGGACCACTGAAGGAGATCAAAGTGTCTGGCTTTATAATTACGTATTGTGAAGACTCAAGTGGAGTGTTGTTCTCTGTCCTGTCCCTTTAAGAATGGGGCAGTGACTCCCCTCCTCTTGGCACTTAGGGAATCCTGACAGTCCTGACTTGTCATCTCTGAAAATTCTTCAAAAGTCTTGCATGTAGTTGTTGCACATAGTAGGCTCCCCTCGGGAACTCATGGGTATTTCAGGTTTGGAGGAATGGGTCTCAGTCTCTACATGCGCCTCAAGAAACTGGCTGAATATCTAGGCCCTGGGTCCAGCTTGTGACTCAGAGGTCTTAGTTTCTGACACAACACTCCCACAGGCCAAGCTGTCTCTGACCTTAGATTTCCCAGCTTGAAATGTGAATCATTTTAGTAGAAATTTATCAACAACTTTTGAGCTTAGCCTCAGAGCTGAGTAACACCATTAATAGTCAACTATATGCTTCCATGGAGAAGGCAATGGCACCCCACTCCAGTACTCTTGCCTGGAAAAATCCCATGGATGGAGGAGCCTAGTAGGCTGCAGTCCACGGGGTCGCTAAGAGTCGGACACGACTGAGCAACTTCCCTTTCACTTTTCACTTTCATGCATTGGAGAAGGAAATGGCAACCCACTCCAGTGTTCTTGCCTGGAGAATCCCAGGGATGGGGGAGCCTGGTGGGCTCCGTCTATGGGGTCACACAGAGTCGGACACGACTGAAGTGACTTAGCAGCAGCATATGCTTCCTTGGGCTTCCTTGGTAGCTCAGACAGTAAAGAATCTGCCTGAAATACAGGAGACCTGTATTCAATCCCTGGGATAATCCCCTGGAGAAGGGAATGGCAACCCACTCCAGTATTCTTGCCTGAAGAATCCCATGGACAGAGGAGTCTGGTGGGCTACAACCCATGGAGTCTCAAAGAGTCAGACACACCTAAGAGGCTAACACTTACACTTTGACTTTCACAGACTTCCTTACCAGTTTGTCTCCCATCCTCAGGGTGGGGGAACCTCTGGAAATCAGGCCTTCCTTTAGTGTCAGACAGGACTTTTCCTTCTCCAGCCCATGTCCTTCAGCCTGCTTGTTAAGATCCCACCTGCTTTCTTCTCTCCATTCTTCTCCCTTCATTCACTCTAATTCCATTTCACTTGTATTGGGAATGAATCTCTCCCCTGTTCCAGCCCCTGTTTATGACTTCCTCCTTCCCTCATCAAAATAAATGCTCCTGAAGGCATCTTATCCAGTAAGAACATAGTTTAAGTAGTATTTTTGCAGAAAATTTTAAGACTTTAAGAGCATCATGAAGGTGTTCTCTGGCTTCTGTAGTTCATTTATCTTTTTAAGACATAATATTAAAGATCAAACATTCTCCACTATATCATAGTTGACAAATGAGCTATTTTTGATTCTTAACCTTTGTATCCATTTACAAAAAAAAAAAAAAAAAAGTTTCTAAGGCTAGATGAAGTAAGCAATCAAAACCAAAACACCAGGAAAGAATTGCTATAATGGTTGAATTTTCTAAGATTTGTAAGGTAAAACTGAAACCTCAGTATGACAATCTGTTTAATTCTAAAAATGCAGTGGTGATTTCAATCAAGATAACTACACGAAAATAAAGTAGAAAGTATGCACAGAGCGACAGCTGGAAAATCTTTTATTATATGACACAACAGAGGATGAGATGGTTGGATGGCATCACTGATTCAACGGACATGAGTTTGAGCAGACTCTGGGAGGTAGTGAAGGCCAGGGAAGCTTTTTGCTTCATGGGGTCACAAAGAGTTGGACATGACTTATTGACTGACCAACAACAATAGAATGTCTTAGCCCACTCCTCACCAAGGTCTTGGGGAATGCCACATGTGCAGCAAGTTGCAGTTAAATGAAATTATGTGAAACACACGATAAAGCCCAATCTGATGACTAGAGGTGAGCACACTTACCTCTGGACTCACCACAAAAAAAGTTTGGCACAAAAAAAATTATGGGAGACTTCCTTTCCTCCTGTGCACAAATTCTCCACCTTCTCTGTTTTGGACACTAATCCTGAATCACTAGTCCCACAAAGAGCTTGTTGTTTGGGTGTCTTTTCATTTCAATCTCACATTACTTGGCATAAACATTTAACTGTTGCACATCTGTAAGCAATCATCTGAATTCAGGTTTTGATTTGTATTTTTGGAGTCTCTGAGAGATAAAGCTTTCTTTAGTGCAAAAATTCTGTGATTGCTGTTGTCAGACAAAAGAGTCCATAATCAGTCTAGGGATGTGCCATGTTCAAAAAGCCCAAGTGTCAACCTGAGACAGAATGATTTCTTCGATGGCATAGAGAGTACAGCTTCTGCCAGAAGCTCCTGGTAATTTTTGCTCTTCGGCCTCTGTACTAATGAATATGTATTGAGTCCCATTATTAAATATCTATTGCATTTATACTTGTATTAAAGGCCCCATAGGAATAGAAGTTAGATTGATGAGATATGCATAATGATCATTGCAAAATAATCTCAGAGATGATGCAGTGCTGGCCACCTCTTTTTATCATTTTCCTTCCGTGAGCTAGGCTCTATTCCAGGTGCTTCCCACAAACTTTCTGAAATTATCTTTGGGGTGGTATTACTAGCCATCTTTTAAAAATAGGGAAGACAAGGCTCAGAATGTGTTAGTTGTTCAGTCGTGTCCAACTCTTTGTGACCCCATGGACTGTAGCCTGCCAGACTCCTCTGTCCATGGAATTTTCCAGGCAAGAACATTGGAGTGGGTTCCCATTTCCTTCTCCAGGGGATCTTCCTGACCCAGGGATCAACTGCAGATTTTGCAAGCAGATTTTTTTTTTTTTTGGCCATCTGAGCTACAAGGGAGGCTCAGAATAAATTTACCCACATCTCCACATACATCATACGTGAATAAGAAAGCACCACTAGTATAATAATTGTTATGATGATGCTATCAACAGATAATTGGTGAGTGCCTCTATATAAGTGGGATTATAGGACAGGAGGTGCATATTTGGTGAGTTGAGATGGAAACAGGGTAAACTGGAACTGAATAGTTTATTTTACTCACACTAATATGGTATACTTTTATTCTTGGAAACTGAATATTAGAGAACCCTTATCTAGCCATGGTCTTGGTATTCAAGATAGGTAACAAAATCTACCAGCCAATTTGTTTTTTCACTGAATTGGATAGAAACGCTCAATTTTAACCTCTGTGATTATGCATTTTTCTTATGCTTTTTGGCATTTTCAATTTTTGAAGCAAATGAAGAAAAGCAAGTAAGACACCAAAGATAAAATAAAGTCAAGCGCAGATCACACTATAGGCTATTTGACAAAAGTTTGACTGAGCATGGAAGTTATCTTCTTTAAGCTTCACCTGTAGAAAAGCTTCTTCCTCACCTGTAGGAAAAAGAATATGTATATACATGACAAGAAAGTGAATGAGATAATACGTGTAAGGTACTCAGTATCTTCAAGGCACATGGAAAGATAGAATCAGTAGATAATACCTTTGAATAGGGAAATTAAATTTTGTCTAATTGCCATCAAATTTATCTTTCAAAATAAAAATCTTTGGGTGGTATGTTAGTTCACTTTCCTAGTGAGATCAGATCAGATCAGTTGCTCCGTTGTGTCCGACTCTTTGCAACCCCATGAATCGCAGCACGCCAGGCCTCCCTGTCCATCACCAATGCCCGGAGTTCACTCAGACTCACGTCCATCGAGTCAGTGATGCCATCCAGCCATCTCATCCTCTGTTGTCCCCTTCTCCTCCTGTCCCCAATCCCTCCCAGCATCAGACTCTTTTCCAATGAGTCAACTCTTCCCATGAGGTGGCCAAAGTACTGGAGTTCCAGCTTTAGCATCATTCCTTCCAAAGAAATCCCAGGGCTGATCTCCTTCAGAATGGACTGGTTGGATCTCCTTGCAGTCCAAGGGACTCTCAAGAGTCTTCTCCAACACCACAGTTCAAAAGCATCAATTCTTCGGTGCTCAGCCTTCTTCACAGTCCAACTCTCACATCCATACATGACCACAGGAAAAACCACAGCCTTGACTAGACGAACCTTTGTTGGCAAAGTACTGTCTCTGCTTTTGAATATGCTATCTAGGTTGGTCATAACTTTCCTTCCAAGGAGTAAGTGTCTTTTAATTTCATGGCTCCAGTCACCATCTGCAGTAATTTTGGAGCCCCCCAAAATAAAGTCTGATACTGTTTCCACTGTTTCCCCATCTATTTCCCATGAAGTGGTGGGACCGGATGCCATGATCTTCATTTTCTGAACGTTGAGCTTTAAGCTAACTTTTTCACTCTCCACTTTCACTTTCATCAAGAGGCTTTTGAATTCCTCTTCACTTTCTGCCATAAGGGTGGTGTCATCTGCATATCTGAGGTTATTGATATTTCTCCCGGCAATCTTGATTCCAGGTTCTGCTTCTTCCAGTCCACCGTTTCTCATGATGTACTCTGCATAGAAGTTAAATAAACAGGGTGACAATATACAGCCTTGACGTACTCCTTTTCCTATTTGGAACCAGTCTGTTGTTCCATGTCCAGTTCTAACTGTTGCTTCCTGACCTGCATACAAATCTCTCAAGAGGCAGATCAGGTGGTCTGGTATTCCCATCTCTTTCAGAATTTTCCACAGTTTATTGTGATCCACACAGTCAAAGGCTTTGGCATAGTCAATAAAGCAGAAATAGATGTTTTTCTGGAACTCTCTTGCTTTTTCTATGATCCAGCGGATGTTGGCAATTTGATCTCTGGTTCCTCTGCCTTTTCTAAAACCAGCTTGAACATCAGGAAGTTCACGGTTCACATATTACTGAAGCCTGGCTTGGAGAATTTTGAGCATTACTTTACTAGCATGTGAGATGAGTGCAATTGTGCTGTAGTTTGAGGATTCTTTGGCATTGCCTTTCTTTGGGATTGGAATGAAAACTGACCTTTTCCAGTCCTGTGGCCACTGCTGAGTTTTCCAAATTTGCTGGCATATTGAGTGCAGCATTTTCACAGCATCATCTTTCAGGTGCCCTCAAACAATTTCATCAATTTTCAAAAGATCAATCTTATTATGTAGTCAGCCTTTCTCTTGCTCAAATTTCAGCAAATTCAAAGATCTCTAATTTCAATTTCCCAGCACCACTTACTGAAGAGATTGGTTTTTTCCATCTAGAGAAAACACTTTCAAAAAGATACATGCTCCCAATGCTCATATTAGCAACAATAACCACGACATTGAAGCAACCTAATAAGGGTCCATCAAAAAAGGAAAGGATAAAGAAGAGGCAGTACATATACACAGTGGAATATTACTCAGCTATGAAAATGAAATAATGCCATTCACAGCAACATGGATGGACCTTAGCATGCATGCCTGTATTGGAGAAGGAAATGGCAACCCACTCCAGTATTCTTACCTGGAGAATCCCAGGGACAGAGGAGCCTGGTGGGCTGCCATCTATGGGGTTGCACAGAGTCAAACACAACTGAAGTGACTTAGCAGCAGCAGTACATAAAATAGAGAAACAGCAGAGGTCTACTGTATAGCACAATGAGATGCACTCAATATCTTATAATAACCTACAATGAAAAATAATTTGAAAAGAATATATATGTAGTATATAAAATATGTATAACTGAATCACTTTGCTGTACACTAGAAACTAATGCAACATTGTAAATTAACTATGCTTCAATAAAAAATAAACCTTACAGAAATTCTAAACAAAAATTTCTAGGAATGTCCAGAGTTATAAGCTAGTCCTAGTATTGAAAACTTTTGCCTTTGGTGGTGTTTCTAAATCAATGATTTTAATATTATTCACCATTAAGAGTTCTTGGCAAATGATATATCATACACACGGTTAAAACACGAAAAGGAACTAGGCTCTTAAACAGTTCTAAGGAAGCCAACACAACTTAGATCTGACTTTAAATTCTGACTCCCTCAGGGATCTTTGCAGATTGAAAATCATTATCATCCCCTTTAGGAAAAAAATAGAATAAAATCTTTGTATTCTATTATTTCTTTCTATTTCTACCTTGAGGATGAAAGTGACAGGAAATTTAACCAAAATGTTGGACCTCAGTTAACACTTCTAGATCAGGAAGCTTGGTCTGACCTAGAGGGTGACAGTTCTCAGTCAAATCTCTTTCTCATTTTGTTGGCACAAGGATCCATTTGGATTAAGCTAAATTCAGAGAGTAAATTTTGGGGAGGGAGGGGGAGTCCTGCTTGATGTCTTGTGGGTGAAAATTTGAAATATTGCATTTTTGTAAAACCATTTACAAAGAACTTTTCAATGATAGCTTTTATAAACAAATCTTAAATGCTACAGACCTTTTAAGCTATCATATTGGAATACTTTACTTTGTTACTTTGAAAAAACTTTAACAGTCATTGGAATATTCTGCCCCAATTCCAGTGAAAGCTATTTCTTTCTTTTCAGTAGCCATTCCTGTCCTACCAAGGAAAGGAATCTTCTTAATGAGGCGGTTAATCCCAGTGCTGCGCTTCCTGGTGACTCAGTGGTAAAGAATCCACCAGCCAATGCAGAATGCTTGGGTTAGATCCCAGGGTCAGGAAGAGCCCCTGGAGAAGAAAATGGCAAACCACTCCAATATTCTTACCTGTGAAATCCCAGGGACAGAGGAGCCTGGAGGGCTACAGTCATGGGACCACAAAGAGTCAGACACCACTTGGCAAGTGAGCACATAGGCAATGTCAATGCCACGACATGTTCAGCTGCAAACTTGTGTAAACTGGACGAAAGGGGAGCTTTTCTGGCTATCTGCTTTCTTCCACAAAGAATCTAAAATTTTAAGAATTGACCAAAGAAAATTCATAGAGAAGGGAAGGAAACATTATAATTTATACAATTGAAAAACGTGCACTAGTTTATTCTGATAAACCATGTGGATATTTCTGATATCCTAAGGATTTAGCCACCAACTCACACCATCCCAGGATCTTACCACAGATAGATATCAGAATTATGCTTTGAATTCAAGCAGAACAAAAATCACAAATTGTGGTCAAAATGATGCCTGGAAGAATATTGCTGACTCTTAATTTAGATCAACTGTCAAACTGTCAAAATTAAAAAAAAAAAAATCCTAGCCTCTCACTGGGGAACCAGATTCCCTGGTCTGAATACACCTTCTATGGTCACCTACTTCCTTTGCACCTATCTTCTATTTTTATAAAATGAAACCAGCCTCAAAGACGCTTTGCAGTTCTATAACATCAAAGTAGAAAAAAATGTGTATGACCAAAGTGAACTATTCAGTTCAACACATACTTATTAAACATCTGCTACAGAAAACCAGGACCATCTAAATATGAAAAGAATATAGTCTCTGACTTCTAAAGCTTATAGTTAATGGACTCTGCTGAAAATTATAATTTGAAGGCATGGTTATTTTTCTGAACTACTTTTCTTAGAATAAATTGCAGTTCTCAGTTTATCGTACAGAGTTGAAATAAGCTACTGCCTCAGCTTTCTTGCTATATATTTTTAATGGAAGTGTCAGTTAAGAGAATTTTTAATGGAAAATACCAAGTAAGACATTATTTTTAGTGATTGAAATTTTAAGATTTACCACATCCCTCCACTGCTGGGAAGTGTTAAATAACTGAAGGGAATTTTTGTCTAGGAGACCACATGCTGGAGTAGGCCAATGCAAAGATCAGATTACAAAACAGTAAATAAAAATTTCTGTGTCATATAACTTTATAAGGGAAATTGCTCTATAATGGAAGGTAAAGACCCCAATTATACAAATCAAACGTTTAACTAAGAGAAGAACATTTAATCTGAGAAGAGGACCCATAGCATGTCTTGGATATTTTTGTAAGAAGTGTGTTCTCTACTTTCCTGTCCACTATGGGCTGTTCCAGAAATGCCAGGGTTTATGCATGTGTGTGGAGCTATAATCCTTGTACCATAGATGTGTGCTGTCCTCCTGCCCATGTGGGGTTTGAAGAGTGATTGGAGAAAGGAAAAAGTAAGTGAAATATTTAAGATGAAAATTACTACAGTGCTGGGAGGGAGAAATATCAACAACCTCAGATATGCTGATGATACCACTCTAATGGCAGAAAGCGAAGAGGAATTGAAGAGCCTCTTGATGCAGGTGAAAGAGGAGAGTGAAAAAGCTGGCTTGAAACTCAACTAAAACTTGAAAAAGCTGGCTTGAAACTCAACCAAAAAACTAAGATCTGGTTCCATCACTTCATGGCAAATAGATGGGGAAACAATGAAAACAGTGAGAGACTATTTTGGGGGCTCCAAAACCACTGCCAATGGTGACTGCAGCCTTGGAATTAAAAGACACTTGCTCCTTGGAGAAAAAGCTATGACAAATTGAGACAACATATTCAAAGGCAGAGACATTACTTTGCTGACAAAGGTCTTTCTAGTCAAAGCTATGGTTTTTCCAGTGGTCATGTATGGAAGTGAGAGGTGGAACATAAAGAAAGCTGAGCCTTGAAGAATAAATGCTTTTGAACTGTGGTGTTGGAGAAGACTCTTGAGAGTCCCTTGAACTGCAAGGAGATCAAACCAGTCAATACTAAAGGAAATCAGTCTTGAATATTTATTGGAAGGACTGATGCTGAAGCTGAAACTCTAATACTTTGGCCACCTGATGTGAAGAACTGACTCATTGAAAAAGACCCTGATGCTGGGAATGATTGCAGGGAGGAGGAGAAGGGGACGACAGAGGAAAAAATGGTTGGATGGCATTACTGACTCAGTGGACATGAGTTTGGAGATGGACAGTGAAGCCTGGCATGCTGCAATCCACGGAGTCGCAAAGAGTAGGACATGACTGAGTGACTGAACTGAACAGAAAACAGTTAATTAAAGTTGCCAACAGTTTCAAATTTATTAACCATAAAATGCTATTTGGAAAATTAAAACTAATATAACCACATTAATAAAATACACTCATAATTATGCAATTTTGATGTGAATTAAGAAATACTGTATTTTAGAAGAAGAATTGCAGTTGTGGTAAAAGCATTAACAGTCTTGATCAGGAGGGTGGGGCCAAGTACCGCTTCTGGGATCTAGGAAAAGGGGAACTGTGGCTGCCCGCTTGTGACATACTTTTGAGTTTGAGAAGAGGAAGCAGAAACTGAGAGGGGTTTGTGTACACGCAGGTAGGTGGTATGGGCATGAATTCACATCCTTCTTCTGAAGCAAGTGGACCATGCAGAAACAAATGGCTTCATGGTTTAGTGAGATCCACAGTCAGAAACAACAGTAACTAACTGAAGGGAGATCTAGACCCACCTCCTCTTCCTGCCTTGATACAGACGTGCATTCCTTTCCTGCCCCCAACCCATCCTTACTCCCTGGAGAAGTGCGAAGACACAGGTCTCACTTCACCTTGTCTTCTCTCTCTTGGGAGCTTGTTAGAGGATTATTTACCCAAAGAAAAGTAAGAGTGAACAATTGCAGTAAACTGCAAACTACTGAATAACTTTCTTTCTTTGTTTTTGTTACCATGCTGTGTGGCTATTGAAATATCACAGGAACTGAACCCAGGCCTTGACAGTGAAAACACAAAGTCCTAACCAGCAGGGGATTCACTAACTTTATTTCTCTTTATGGAATCTCTAGAATGAATGGCAATGTGACTTAAAAGAGGCAAGGCAAATAGTGATTATTGGCGTAAAGCTGTTCTATCTCAGCACCTCATTAAGTATTCACAAGAAAACACAAAGGCTATGAATATCCATACATATTCTAATGCCAGATAATTCAGAATCAGCATTTACTTTTCTTTATTCTTTATCACACAAGCCCTATTGATTGTGTGGCCTTTTTTTTTTTTTTTAATTCTGAACTGTATAAGCTGTTTGCATCAATTGCAAATTGTTTTCTCATTACATAGGTTGTCTTTTTATTCTGTTTATGGTTTCTTTTGCTGTGCAAAAGCTTTTAAATTAGATCTCATTTGTTTAGTTTTGCTTTTGTTTCCATTATTCTAGGATATGGATCCAAAAAATATTGCAATATTGCTGCAATTTATATTAGAGTGTCCTGCTTGTTTTCCTCTAGGAGTTTTATAGTATCTAGACTTACATGTAGGTCTTTAACTCATTTTGAATTTATTTTTGTATGTGGTGTTAGAGGATGTTCTAATTTCATTCTTTTACTTGTGATTGTCCAGTTTTCCCAGCACCACTTATTGAAGACACCATCTTTTCTCCATTGTTTATTCTTGCTTCCTTTGTCATAGATTAATTGACCACAAGTGTGTGGGTTTACTTCCAAGCTTTCAATCCTAATTCCATTGATTCATGTGCCTGGTTTTGTGCCAGTACCATACTGTTTTGATTAGTGTAGCTCTGTAGCCTCTTTTACTTTCTGTGTATTTCTAGGTGTGTTAACTTCTCTTTAGCATCATCACCATCACCTTGGTCCAAACCACCATCAGCTCTCACCAGAATTAATGCAATTTTTCTCCCAACTGTTTCTCCTGTCTCCATGTTGATGTCTCTCCAAATTATACTTCATACAGCAACCATATGAACATTAAAAAGAATAACCATGACAGGAATTAATCAATTCAATCTATTGTTCTCTTATTTCTATGCAGCGGCTTCTTCAGAAAATAAAACCCAAAGTCAATCACATGATCTCATTGGCCATGATAATGACATTTATCTACTATTTCAGCTCCATTTCCTACCACTCAATTTTTCTCACTTTATCACAGGGGTACTTTTGTCTTCTATTTTCTGAAAATCCAAATTACCTCCCATCTCCCATGACCTTCCTACCTGTCCTCTACTTGGGTTATTCCTCTGCTAAGCCTCGCCTAGCTAACACTCACTCATCCTTACTGATTTTACTAAGTAAAATTTACTAAGGTGACTTAGTTCATCTTCCCATGCTTGAATTCTTCCAGATTATTGAGTCTAACATAATTAGCTGTTTTCATTTTGTAAAATTCATTATAATTTTCATGAAATACATTGTGTGACTATGTGTTTCGTATTTGGTTTGCTTTTAGATCATAAGTTCTATGGCAGACTGAGATGGCATAAGGGAAAACCCACACCAGCTTTGTTGATTGAATATTTGGTAAGACATGGGCTAGATTGCATTCTTGAGAGTGTTATCTGGGAAAGAAAATTCTCTGCTATCAAAGTGATGATGAAAGCATTAGCCAATCAGCACCAAGGGGAGTCTTCTCCTTTCCCAGTGGGTTTACAACTTCTTTTAAGGCATTTTATCAGCCGAGCCTGGCATAGGCTACCAGAGTCAGGAAACTAAACTGGAAAAGTATGCCTCTGTTGACCAACACCTGAATCCATTCCAGAAAATAAGGACTGTATTCCCAGTTTGGCTATTAATTTTCTCTGTGGTCCTGAGCAAAGTACTAAGCATTTCCAAGTACTTCATCCCTTAAGCAAAATGCTGACTTGGCTCCTTAGGGAAATAGCATATTATTGTGCATTTCAGATTTTTAAAAAATGGCCTTGAAATGCAAAGCAATTACTTTCTTATGATGTAATATTGATCACAGTCCAGCTCTGGTATTGACCCAACAACATATCAATTATTGATGTAAATTGTTTGCCTGAATCTAATTCAATTAAATGTTTTAGTCATCATCCTTCATGGTAAAGTTGCATTTATCACCAGGACTGTTCACTGCTAGACAGTCTGAATGCTCTGCCAGGTGTTGCTCAATAAGTGGTTGCTTTGCAGCTAAAAACATGCCAGAGAATGATGGGCTTGATTCTAGTAAGATGTAAAGGGCATACTCAAATGCCTCACTAGATTTCTCCTAAGTTGTGACATGTTCAATAGAACACTTAAACTATTAAAAGGAATTATTCCAAATACTCCAAGGTCAGGATGGGGGGAGTGGGGGCTTGACTGCAGATAGAACATCTACTTCCCCCAAATTCTAAAGGCATCTAATGCTTTTTCATTTATTATCATATCATTACCTAGCAAACTGTATGCTAAGTAGATTCAAATTAGCTGAACCAGACCACCTGATTTTATTTGTAGTGTCTTATACATCCAAGTTTGTTAACAAAAAATACAATGCCAGAAAAGCATTGCTATCAATAAGAAAGCAAGAAAATCTACCACAAGCAAGATAATGAATGCTAACTAGATTTATTATAATGATCATTTTGCAATATGTACAAATATTAGCAGATTGTACACCTGAAATGACTATAATGTTAAACATCAATGATGCTTCAATTTAAAAAAGAAAGTCCAATGATATTCTGGGTATGTAACCAAAATGAAAGAAAGTGATAGTTGCTCAGTTGTGTCCGACTCTCTGTGACCCTATGAACTGTAGCCCACAAGATTCCTCTGTCCATGGGATTATCTGGGTGAGAATACTGGAGATGGTTGCCAATTCCTTCTCCAGGAGATCTTCCTGACCCAGGGATCAAACCTGGGTCTCCTGCATTGCAGGCAGATTCTCTACTGTCTGAGCCACCAGGGAAGCCCGTGGATCACAAAAGGGGTTGAGGTGGGTGGGAGATGGGGAGGGTATAGACTGTACTTGTAACCAAATTCACGGTTAAAAATAATATCTTTTAAGGTGAACTCTCTCATGTAACTGTGAAATTAATTTAGTATAACATGTAAACAAAATCAAATGTATTTATGTGAATTTTGACATTAGGACCAACTCACAAAAAATATAGAGACATCATATATTGATTCAATAAAAAGAAAAGCTTTCTAATGACTAGACTGACTGAAGAATGAGGTGGGCTAGTTATAGTGAATTCTT
The DNA here is from genome assembly GCF_029378745.1 of Bos indicus. Lineage (NCBI taxonomy): Eukaryota > Metazoa > Chordata > Mammalia > Artiodactyla > Bovidae > Bos > Bos indicus. Next base: position 64,431,163 of record NC_091779.1, on the reverse strand, counting down.
GGTCCTGGATGATATAGGCCTAATTACCCCATATGAGTAAAATCCCATATGATCCAGAAGATTTAACTATAGATGCCTCTGCCTTCAAAGCTCCAAATGTGGGTCATAGAAATAAGTTCTTCCCCTAGCTAGTGTTCACAGTCTTGACTATTGCTTTGTTAGTTATCCACAAGACAGTTCAGGTTCAGAGTCTTGAATGAGCTTGCAGTTGGTTGATGCCCAGAGTTGCACGGATCTGAAGGTTTAAATGGGTTGAAAGATCCAATTTCAAGGTGGCTGTCTTGCATACATGGTAACCTGGTGCCAGCTTTTGGATAGGAGTCCCAATTCCTCCCAATGTGGGTTTCTTCACAAGAATACCTGAATGTGCTCATCTCACAGTGCTCACCTAAAAGGTGAAGAATCCAAAAGACCAAGGAAGAAGCAACAGTGCCTTTTATAACTCAGTCCCCAAAGTCACACGTTGGCACTTGAATGAAAGTGAGAGGAACCACACAATGGCATGGACCTCAGGAGACGAGGCTCATTGGAAGCCGTCTTGGAGGCTACTTACTCTAGTCCGGCTTCTACCCTCAAGGTTCCGTGTCTATCTCACAAGTAGAGTACATGCATGCTTTGTTGGGAGACAATTCTTTGTATATCTCTCACATTTTTACACACCTTATCATCAGAGGCACTGACTGCCCTTTTGTATAATGAGCAGACACAAAAGATACACTTTCTATTTTCGCTTCTAGAGGAAAGGGCAGATTTGTTTATAGCCCTTAAATGTAGTATTATCTTCTGAAGCAATGTAGAGGAATGCTTATTTTACAGTGAGATAAATATGATATCTTTCTCTGGACAAAGACAGGCAAGCTTTCTATTATTGAAAAAAATAGATTTCCCAAACTCAGGGTTCCTCTCCTGTAATGCAACCCACTCTCCATGCAGACACATACATGGGCTTGACTGCATTGTCTTCATGCTACCTGGGGGCAGAGAACTGACTCCGTTATGATTATGGCCAAGCTTCTTGCTGTACGTTGACTAATATGTTCTTTTTCTATGACCATGGAATTTCATGGCTTCTACCAGCATCCATGAAACTGTAGCAAGGTAACATATTACCATATGAGCCTGCTACACCATCCCCTGGTCTTATCCCACTATATCATACTGTGTTGGCCAACACAATGTTCCATTATATCTTACAGAAAACCCCAGACAACCTTTCTGGCCCACCCAATGGCGTCAGCTCGATGTCCAGGATCCTGTCATCCAAACCAGATCCAGATGCACATGGGTATCCTCAGATACAGCTCTGAGAGGGCAGCTCCTTTCAATCTAAAGGCCTATGAACTAGAGGCAAGCTATCTCTCCATATGCTCAGCATGCAGTGGGAAGACAGGAGTAGAATAACTGCAATAGACCTTCCTTCCCAAATAGGGGGAAGAAGAAACTCCCGTAAATAATCCCTCCAATGTAGAATCTCCATGGAAAAATCCTGTGGGGCACACAATGCCAGTTCCTTGATGAGGGCCCAGTATGAATGCCTGAGACCTCGACTGAAATCCCTGGGCTTCTGGTTCTGAGCTCTTAGGCATCCTGCCTTCCGGATTAAGTAAAGCTGGTGGTTGCTCTTGAGTTACCTGAGTAGCTTTCTCAAAGTACCTGCTTTTCATTCATAGTAGTTGAGGGATTTAAGACCTCTTTGCATTTTGTACCAAGTCTGTCCCTCTTAGATCAAGCTGGAGATGTCTCTTCCAGTACAATTACATTAATTATCTATAGGTCTTTTATGGATTTTTCAGGGATTCACTTTATTGGAAACCACACACACACACACATCTTATCAAGATAAGCACCTCTTTGTCTTTAGTCTTCTGTAAGTGTGCTTTATGACAGTCCCTATGATTCTCAGAATTAGTATTTAATTGATGATAAATGGGATGTATGCCCTTAACAACCTCAGAGGGGCTTTTGTCTGTTTGAGACTTCATCTTAAATAGTTCTGGGATCATTACAAATGGCTCTACATTCACATCCTGGGCTTCAACGAACCATGTTTTAGGAAAGTGCCCTGGGCTTGTTCTTTGCCTAGAAGCCTTTTTTTTTTTTTTTAATGTTAAGATCTTTTACTATCTGGAAGACTAGCAATGAGAAACAGTTCTATATTTGAACATAAAAAGCCCAGGTTCTCTTACATTTAACAGGATTTTTTTTTTTTTCATTATCTTTCTCTCCTCTCTTACATTTTGCTATTTGTTGCTAGGGGAAATCAGGCAGGTCTTCAATACCTTGCCTAGAAATCTCTTTAGATAGACCATTACGTTAACTGTGTACTTTGGGGAGGTTATGTGTTCCATCTTATAAAGGAAATAGTATTGCTACATTTTCTACCACTTTGAAAAAGGGATCTCTTTCCTCCATTTTCCTCAAATTGGGTTAAACACTTGGTGAGAGCATTGGTAAAGCCATCATGTCCATCTCAGTGTCTTCAAAGCTTTTGAGAATTTTGTTAACACTCTTCTGAGGTACTTCCAGTGCACTGCAGGGTTCTCTATAAAACCAACAAGTTTTAGATTTTTATTTTTAATCACAGAACTTCTTTGTTTGTACCAAATCTGTGCTAGTTACCTATTTTTGTATAACAAGTGACTCCAAATTTATGTATTAGAAAATGATTATTCATTTTCTCCATGGTTTCTGCTGGTCAAGGACTCCAGAGCAGTTTCATAGGGAAATTCTGACTTGAAGCTCCAGTGAGATCTAAGTTAAAGTTGTTTGAAGGTGTGACTGAGGCTGGGGAATATTCTTTCAAAATAACTCCCTGACATTTCTATGATATAGTGGCTGGCTATGGGTCAGGGACCTCCATTCCTCCCCTAAATGTGGGTGTTTGGTGTTGCTACAGAACAGTGTCTAGTTTACCCCTGGGAAAGTGATTTGAGACAACAGGGTGGAAGATGTAGTGCTTTTACTGACCTAGATATAACTTCTGGGAATTTAACTGATCACACAGGGCCAACTCTGACTCAGTGTGATGTCACGTGGACTACATTGAAGAAATGAGGATCACTGGAGATCTTCTTGCAGGCCCACTACTACTACTGCCAGTGGGGATGATTTTAGTAATTTAAAAGAATTCAACATGACTTATGAAGAAGCACATAGTGATGAAAAACTCAGTTATGTGCTGAATGCTGATGCTCAGAGGAACATATTCAGACTCTGTTTTGTTCTTCAAATGTGGAAACGAGGGGTGATTCAAAATCCTGTTATCAGGTTGAAGTATGCATGTCTATGTGTTTGTGTTCTTAACTTTTTTGTGTTGAAATCTGAAATATATATTAATTATATATTATATTTAATATTATACAATTATATATTTATATTATATATTACTATACATAAAACTTACATATTATTATATCAGTTCAGTTCTGTTCAGTCGCTCAGTCGTGTCCGACTCTTTGCAACCCCATGAACTGCAACATGCCAGGCTTCCCTGTCCATCACCAACTCCCGGAGTTCACTCAAACTCATGTCCATCGCGTCGGTCATGCCATCCAGCCATCTCATCCTCTGTCGTCCCCTTCTCCTCCTGCCCCCAATCCCTCCCAGCATCAGAGTCTTTTCCAATGAGTCAGCTCTTCACATGAGGTGGCCAAAGTACTGGAGTTTCAGCTTTAGCATCAGTCCTTCCAATGAACACCCAAGACTGATCTCCTTTAGAATGGACTGGTTGGATCTCCTTGCAGGCCAAGGGACTCTCAAGAGCTTCTCCAACACCACAGTTCAAAAGCATCAATTCTTTGGCTCTCAGCTTTCTTCACAGTCCAACTCTCACATCCATACACGACCACTGGAAAAACCACAACCTTGACTAGACGAACCTTTGTTAGTGAAGTAATATCTCTGCTTTTGAATATGCTATCTAGGTTGGTCATAACTTTCCTTCCAAGGAGTAAGCGTCTTTTAATTTCATGGCTGTAGTCACAATCTGCAGTGATTTTGGAGCCCAAAAAAGTAAACCAGCCACTGTTTCCACTGTTTCCCCATCTATTTCCCATGAAGTGATGGGACCAGATGCCATGATCTTCGTTTTCTGAATGTTGAGCTTTAAGCCAATTTTTTCACTCCCCTCTTTTACTTTCAACAAGAGGATTTTTAGTTCCTCTTCACTTTCTGCCATAAGGGTGGTGTCATCTGCATATCTGAGGTTATTGATATTTCCCCTGGAAATCTTGATTTCAGCTTGTGCTTCTTCCAGCCCAGCGTTTCTCATGATGTACTCTGCATAGAAGTTAAATAAGCAGGGTGACAATATACAGCCTTGATGTATTCCTTTCCCTACTTGGAACCAGTCTGTTGTTCCATGTCCTGTTCTAACTGTTGCTTCCTGCCCTGTGTATAGGTTTCTCAAGATGCAGATCAGGTGGTCTGGTTTTCCCATCTCTTTCAGGATTTCCCAGTTTATTGTGATCCACACAGTCAAAGGCTTTGGCATAATCAGTAAAGCAGAAATAGGTGTTTTTCTGGAACTCTCTTGCTTTTTCCATGATCCAGCAGATGTTGGCAATTTGATCTCTGGTTCCTCTACCTTTTCTAAAACCAGCTTGAACATCTGGAAGTTCACGGTTCACGTATTGCTTGGCTTGGAGAATTTCACATATTACTTTACTAGCGTGTGAGATGTGTGCAATTGTGTGGTAGTTTGAGGATTATTTGGCATTACCTTTCTTTGGAATTGGAATGAAAACTGACCTTTTCTAGTCTTGTGGCCACTGCTGAGTTTTCCAAATTAGCTGGCATATTGAATGCAGCACTTTCGCAGCATCATCTTTTAGGATTTGAAATAGCTCAACTGGGATTCCATCACTTCCACTAGCTTTGTTCCTAGTGATGCTTCCTAAGGCCCAGTTGACTTCACATTCCAGGATGTCTGGCTCTAGGGGAGTGATCACACCATGGTGATTATCTGGGTCATGAGGATCTTTCTTGTACAGTTCTTCTGTGTATTCCTGCCACCTCTTCTTAATATCTTCTGCTTCTGATAAGTCCATACTATTTCTGTCCTTTATCAAGCCCATCTTTGCATGAAATGTTCCCTTGGTTGCCAGGGTCCATCCCTGGTGGATCCAGGGAATTCGAAGGGGAGACGGCTTCGGCGATCAGGATACGATAGAATTAAAGATATAAAGAGTGGTTAAATAGGGATAGCTCAGCGAAGAAATTCAGTGGAGAAAAGAGGCTGAATAGCTTGGTTTACGTGGAAAACCAATAAAATTCCAAGACAAGGAATTTGCACCACCTACGTAGGCTGCAGGCGTCCTCCCATTCTCCCGAAGGAGAGGAGACTCTAAGGCCTCCCTGGTCAGATCTTAGAAGCCCAGGCAAAATTAGTAGGCTTGATGAGCCTCCATGCTCCAGATGGGAATTCAGCCAGAAGGTGAGAGAAAGAACAACATGGGGAGACCAAGCTTCGGTGAACAAGGCCCGCACTTTATTTTCCAAAGTAGTTTTTATACCTTAAGTTATGCATAGAGGATAATGGGGGAAGGGATAGAGTCATGCAAGGTCAGCAGTCCTTGATCCTTATCGAAGCCAGGCTTTCTTCCTGCAAACTTATCATATGCAAAAGTTCAGGTGATTTACATCATCTTCTGGCCAGGAGGCCTATTAACATTTTATGACCCTTTCTTCAGAAAACTTATTTTTCTCTAAAGGTGATTATTCTAAAGTCAGGCGCCACCCTCCGAAAGCATTAGATAAAGTTGCATTCCTATAGGGCAAAGGTGTGGTGGGCTATAACAAGAAAAGAATTGACTCAAGGGTCCAAGTTTACAAACATTAAAGCTATTACTTACATTCCTGTACACCAATTATATTAATCAATACACTCCCAGGGACACAGTAGGTAAGGGATATGGAAACTTAGCAGCAAACATTGGCCCAATAAATGAAAACCCTTCACCAATATAACTTCTAATCAACCCACTATACTATACTAATAATCTTCTAACTGCTCAAAGGAATCTATATTTAGAAAGTTTAGAACATCTTGTGCCTTTCATGGTTGAGAGGCTGTGAACAATCACATGTGGCTGGAAGAACCTGTTCAGGCAGGCTAGAGAACTTCCAAAGGAGTTTGTGAACTAAAACACTCTTGTCATGCCCAGGAACTTTATTAACTGGAGCTGTAAGTTAACTCTTTTTCAGAGAGAGGTGGTGGGGGACAGCCCTCCGTAAAGTCAGAGGTGTAGGTGAGAGCACAAAGCAGTAAAGTAGGCAGACTCTGGTTTTGGGGTAGATGCTCGAGAATTTCCAGGAGGACTCCTGAGGCTCGATCCCGCCTTTGCCTATGCCGAGCCTCCTTCCTCATGACCTTTGCCATGGGCGGAGTTCCTCATGCTGGCTCCCAGCACTTGGCATCTCTGATTTTCTTGAAGAGATCTCTAGTCTTTCCCAGTCTGTTGTTTTCCTCTATTTCTTTGCATTGATCGCTGAGGAAGGCTTTCTTATCTCTTCTTGCTATTCTTTGGAACTCTGCATTCAGATGCTTGTATCTTTCCTTTTCTCCTTTGCTTTTCACTTCTCTTCTTTTCACAGCTATTTGTAAGGCCTCCCCAGACAGCCATTTTGCTTTTTTGCATTTCTTTTCCATGGGGATAGTCTTGATCCCTGTCTCCTGTACAATGTCACGAACCTCCGTCCATAGCTCATCAGGCACTAATCAGCAACTGACTCACTGGAAAAGACCCTGATTCTGGGAAAGGCTGAAGGCAGAAGGAGAAGGGGACAACAAAAGATGAGATGGTTGGATTGCATCACTGATTCAATAGACATGAGTTTGAACAAACTCTGGGAGATGGTGAAGCACAGGGAAGCCTGGCATGCTGCAGTCCATGGTGTCTCAGAGTCAGACACGACTGAGCAACTGAACTGAACTGACTATTATCAAGCTTCTTGTTCCTATCAATCTGGGCTATATGTGTTTGTGGGCAGCATAGCGTCATTAACTGGTAACTTCTCCCACCTGGTGAGGGTTTCAGTATCTTCAAAACAGCTCAAAGATATTGCTGTGTTTATTGATGGGGAACCAGGACCTTGCCCCAAGGCTGCACTAATGTTTTTCTTAACGGTTTCTCCCTGGTCTTGCATCCTCATACCCTCTCTTGAACCTGCCTCTTGGAATTCAGGGAGGATGAATGAAGGCTGTTTCCTATAATCAAGAAACTAGGGGACATATAAAGTCTTTGTACCCAGGAGCCCAACAGGACCTGCTCAGTTTGGCAAACACTCCCAGTCATGTGCCTGCAGGTAACACCTTTCAATGCTCTCTAGTTCCCTAACTCCACAGATGGCTGTCATTATTATCTTAATCATTATCATCCTTGGTGACTCAGACAGTAAAGAATCTACCTGAAATGCAGGAGTCCTGAGTTTAATCTCTGGGTCAGGAAGATCCCCTGGAGAAGGGAACGGCTACCAACTCCAGTATTCTTGCCTGGAGAATTCCACAGGCAGAGGAGCCTGGAGGGTTAGAGTCCATGGGGTCACAGAGAATCAGACACAACTGAGCCATTTTCACTTCCATCATAGAATAATTTATGTTTTATGCTGTCCTATTTGTGTATGCTTAGATATCTCCATTAGATTCTCTACCTCTAACATAAGCAATTTCTCATACTGGATGAGGGGAGAGAAAGAAAAAAGAGGAGAGGCAAAGTGTGTGTATATTGTCGACTTAAAAAGTAGGCATAAGCTAAAAGTCGAGAGTTATGTCTTATTTGTCAGGAACTTTTCATACTTCAAGATGGAAAGTGGGCATCTCAAGTGACACTGAGTGAGCCACTGTGAGGAGGCAAGGCGGGGAGCTAAGAGATATAGTTTTGCAACAAGGGGTATCTAGTCTGAACATCAAAAGATTCTTGTTAATTAAAGAAAACCAGATATCTCAAGTTAAGGAACTTAGTGCTTTCCTATGTATGGGAAGATGCAAGAGTCTGGGCCCACTGAGATCATTCCTGTGATAGGTACCTCAGCTGTCTGGGGCCAGTGTCCTGAGTTTTCACATCCTGAGCTTCCTCAAGGCTCATTGTGGGGAGAGGCTGTAGTTTGATGGCTGCTAGAAGGCAGGTAATCTTTGTTTACCTCCTGAGTTCTCTCATGGCTTATCAGCTCACTGTCATCACTGATGACTGTGACATCCTTTGTTAACTGATCTGGCTGGCAATATTCCATTGCTCAGTCTAATAGGTATGAAATTGAGAGCATTTCAAAGATTCCTCCCCAAAGTGCCTGAGTACACAGACCAAAAAAATTATGAGTCACAGTTAAAATTGACTCTAATCTTTCTCAAATTGGGAATTTAACACAGGACTAAACAAATATAAATATTCTCCTGAGATGGTAAGGGCTAGGCTACACAAAACCTGCAGCCTTTCTGCTCAATGAAAATAGAAAATATTGCAAATCTAAATCTAGGAGATTTAAACTTATTAATTCAAATTTAAACATGCCATATTCTCAGGTATTCTTTCTTTTCTTCTTCTTTTCCCGAGCTGTGTGCTCAGTCATGTTTGACTCTTTGCAACCCCATAGACTGTAGCCTGCCAGCCTCCTCTGTCCCTGAGATTTCCCAGACAAGAATACTGGAATGGGTTGCCATTTCCTACTCCAGGGGATCTTTCTGACCCAGGGATCAAACCCATGTCTCTTACATCTCCTCTGTTGGCAGACAAGGCAGATTCTTCACTACTGTGCCACCTGGGAAGCCTTTCTTGAGCTACAGTAATACATTTGGCAGAAATTCAGAAGTGCTGTTACCCCCATAAAAGGGGACTGCCAAAAAATTATGCTCCTGCCAGCCACTACTCGGCTTACCTCTAATTGATTCTGAACCAGACCAGATAGAATCCATTTCCTGCTTTATCCCATTAGTTGTTTCAGATATGGCTGCTGACTGATGGGGTTGAGGTTTGTATTTCTAAGGAATGTCACACGCATGTGTTAGGTCAGGCTGTCCTGGGGTTCCCATAGAGGCTGGTCACCCTCCTCCAAATCTCCTCTTCTCCGTGCCCTGAGTCCTTCACTGTTTCGGTTCTGTAGTCTTACTAATGTAATTTAGGCCATCGTTGTGTGGATTACTGCCAAGGTTAAAGTTGGAGCTGGTTCTGTTTTACCTAATTTTACTGTGAAGTGAAGTGAAGTTGCTCAGTCTTGTCCGATTCTTTGCGATCCCATGGACTGTAGTCTACCAGACTTCTCTGTCCATGGGATTTTTCCAAGCAAGAGTACTGGAGTGGGTTTCCATTCCCTTCTCCAGGGGATCTTCCTGACCCAGGGATTGAACCCAGGCCTCCTGCATTGCAGGCAGATGCTTTAACCTCTGAGCCACCAGGGAAGCATAGCCAGACCCATGACCATGGGCTTGTCCAAGAGGGTGGTGTGCAGTGGGGGAAAAAAGTGAACATGTGAAGTACCAGGACACAATTTTTCTTTTTTGAAAGTCTGTCTAAAATCTAACTTGGTACACTTTCTAGAGCTTCATGGGGAAAAACAGACGGAATTTGCTCATAAATTAATCCAAAAGGAGATCCATACTCAGATTTGGTAAGGAGCTGAGCTTCCTTCTCAGTATTACATGTGTGGAAAGAGTAGCCATGCTTCTGATCATCAAGGTCCATTTGGCAGATCCTTCCTACGGTCACACATTCTATTGATGAGGAATTGGGACTTTGATCATTTGGGATGAACATTTAGCATTCTTCTTGTTCAGGTGGTCCTGAGTGTCATTTCAAAACCTAATTTGGATTTTGAATTGATTGGAGGAATGCCTGTCTTATTTGGATGTATTGTGAAACTAGAAATTGATACTCATGAAACTAATAATTGATAACATTCTTAATGATCGAAGTTGGTAGAGCAATTGTTAACAATCTTTGATCAGAGTTGACATTAAGATCAATTAAGATGGAACAGACAGAGAGCCAGTAATAATTATGGTCTGTGTTAAACTCCACTAATTCAAAAGGAAACAAGCAGGGAATTAATTGAGTTTAATTTATGTTGAGGCAAAAACCTGTCTCAAACTGCAGAAGTTAAAGAAAAAAGGGAGGGCCCTTTATAATCCTTGGAGACTATTAGGTCACAAAGTTCATTCTCCAACTCTGACTCCTGAATTTGTCAATTATTTAGGAATTTAAAAAAAAAAAAAACAACTTATTTTATCTTAGACTTTCCTAGGCAGAGATTTCATAGCTATTCTGATCACTCTCTAATTTTAATGTGAAGCAATACTGGTTCTGTTGCCATAGGATTTAATTTAGAGTGGGTGGTGTCATAAATCTATCTGGAGTACTGGGGCAGAGAATTAATTTAGTTATTTTCTCCTTTGGGAGAATCTAACAGGCTGCCATCATAATTTGAGATGCTGAGCCTTGAATGGATCTTATTTTCTATGCTGAGGAGCTAGCGTTTTTTGATAGCTATTTTATGTTACTGTCTAGAAAAGATTACCCTCATATTAGAACCAGAGGAAGAGAGGCATTAGTTCTAAGGGAGGGGACCATAATTTGTTCAGGTGGACGGGGGACTTCAATTTGTAGGGGTGTTAGGATAGAGTGATAATCAGTGGGTGTGCTATTGGCATTTGGGGAGATGCATATTTTATTAAGCCAATTACCATCCCCCATATTGTAGCACTTTTAGTAAACCCATCCTCCACCCCATTGTATCCCACTCAGACATTACATCAACCAAAACAGGTCTGCACACTTCCATGCATCCCACAGAGGGGCAGTATTAACTACACTTGGTATTGAGGTTCTTAGTGGGACCAGACCATACAGACCTTTTCTAAAAAAAAATTTTATTTATTTGGCTGTGTTGGGTTTCGATTGTGGCATGTAGGATCTTCACTGTGTCATGCCAGATCTTGTCTTGCAGGCTTAGTTCCCTGACCAGGGGTTGAACCCACACCGCCTTCATTGGAAGACGTTCTTAACCACTGGACCATCAGGGAAGTCTTCCATATAGATCCTTTGACCATGTTGCTTTATAGCCTATGGGAAAGAAGTCTCAACCCTACAGGTCACATGGTATTTTATATTAGCAGATCTCTACCGATTATGGCTGCATGTGTTTGGGTCAGAGACAGTTCTCACAGGCTGCAGCAAAGTTGTAGAGCTAAGCTGGTCTAAGCCAAGCACAGACCTTTCATTCTTGATAAGACCAAAATGACACTTGGGTATCAGCAAATGAATATGTCTTGATGGTGGTCATAAGCAGTGGTAGAGATGTGAGTTGTCACTTGACATCAAACTACAAAGGCTAAAGCATTGGCCCACAGGGACCAGAAAAGATAGACTGGCCTGCAGAGGGCTTGGTGAGCAGGTGTACCTAAGGCTGCTTAAGGCGCAGCCTCTTCCTCTTCAACTTATGCCATGACTGGGTGGGAAATTCCATCATATCAGGAGTTCAATGTTGATACATTTTCCAGTTGATCACCACCACCATCTCCATCTAAGATACATTTTCCAGTTGATGGCTTTTCAGTAGTCATGTACAGATGTGAGAGTTGGACCATAAAGAAGGCTGAGCACTGAAGAATTTATGCTTTTGATCTGTGGTGCTGGAGAAGACTCTTGAGAGTCCCTTGGAAAGCAAGGAGATCAAGTCAGTCCATCCTAAAGAAAATCAATCCTGAATATCCATTGGAAGGACTGATGCTGAAGCTAAAGTTCCAATCCTTTCACTACCTGATGTGAAAAGTCAACTCATTGGAAAAAACTCTGGGAAAGATTGAAGGTGGAAGGAGAAGTGGGAAACAGAGGATAAGATGGTTGGATGGCACCACCAACTCAATGGACATGAGTTTGAGACAGTGAAGGACAAAGAATCCTAGCATGCCGCAGTCCATGAGGTTGCAAAGAGTCAGATATAACAGTGACTGAACAACAACAACACCCTGGCTAGGATCAGGCTGCCTGTGGAAATAACTTTTCACAATTATTTTTTGTCCCAGAGTAAATGGGGTGCAGCCCCCTGCTCCCCCATAGTCCCATTTGTTGAGGAAGAGTACAAATGTGGGATGTGACCTTAAAGCCCCAACAGTTTCTCTGCTTATCATAGGTTCACATTCTGTACCTCATGCAAACTGTTGTACATTTTGTGACAATAAATTAATATAAAATGAATCCTTCACTCACTAGGGTTTTGAGGGCTGGTGGAGCTGCTGGAAATACTGAATAAATTGTTCTGAGGAACATCATGACTTCATGGGAGGAAGGAATTAGATGAATATCATTACATAAGAAAGTATGAGAGTTTGGACAAAGAATGCTAATGGTTCACAGTAGATTTCATGCGCGTGCCCATTATCTCAGTCGTGTCTGACTCTTTGCAACCTATGGACTGTAGCTGCTGGTTCCTCTGTCCATGGAATTTCCCAGGCAAGAATACTGGAGTGGGTGGCCATTTCCTTCACCAGGGGATCTTCCTGATTCAGAGGTCAAACCCAAGTTTCTTGTGTCTGCTGCCTTGGCAGGCAGATTCTTTACCACTGAGCCACCTGGGAAGCTCATAGTAGATTGTTTCCTTATAAAAGGGATTTCAAAGCTTGAAGATAGTGTTCAACATGAGAAATGAAAGCAAGTTATAGGTTAAAATAAGATTTCATGTGAATGCTGCTTTATTTGTTTCCTTATACAGCTGCTGCTGCTGCTGCTAAGTCGCTTCAGTCGTGTCTGACTCTGTGCGACCCCATAGATGGCAGCCCACCAGGCTCCCCCGTCTTTGGGATTCTCCAAGCAAGAACACTGGAGTGGATTGCCATTTCCTTCTCCAATGCATGAAAGTGAAAAGTGAAAGTGAAGTCGCTCAGTCGTGTCCATCTCTAGCGACCCCATGGACTGCAGCCTTCCAGGCTCCTCCATCCATGGGATTTTCCAGGCAAGAGTACTGGAGTGGGTTGCCATTGCCTTCTCCTCCTTATACAGCAGGTACACAGAGAGACCAAGTCACGTGTTGGGAGAATTGCTGTGGAATTCAGTAATGAAAAGCTTTGTTTCACTGAATTGCTTGAAGCTATTTTGAGACATTTGCTATAACATCATCAAAATTCACCTGTGATCCACCTCTGAACTGAAGACTTTGCACCGTCTTGTGATGGTAGGTCTTGGTACCTTCTGTAAGGCAGCCACACTATTGAACAACTGTGTAGATCTGTGGAGCTAGAGGAATATGGACTAAAGTGTGGCTGAACTGGGCTCAGAATACAGAGATGGAATCCTTTAGATTCTTTGCCAGTTTCCCACTTGCCCATGTCCCCTTGGCAATATGAACAATAGCAATGTCAATATTCGTACTCTATTAGCTTTATAAATCAATCAGAGATTGATGTATATACAGTATTGATACTCTGTATGAAATAGATAACTAAGGAGAACCTACTGTGTAGCTCAGAGAACTCTACTTTGTTCTGTGGTGACCTGAATGGGAAGGAAATCCAAAAAGAGGGGATATATGTATAAATGGTTCACTTTGCTGTATGGCAGAAGCTAACACAACATTGTAAAGCAACTATGCTCCAATAAAAATCAATTTAAAAATCAATCAATATGCAATAACTACTCCACCTATTGATATTAGTAGGTATCCAATATCAATACCAATATTATTATCAATTCCAATATCCAATATGAATATCTATTGAAGAGTAGCTATTATAACACACTGCTGAAAATGGTTTGCTTTCTAATCTTCCCAGGTATTGACATTTGAATAATTCTTTAAAAGCCAGTGTGAAATTTTCCAGTTTCTCTCCTAAGCTAATCCTCTGCAGTCCCATCAGGGATGCAGACTTCATCTTCAGTAATTGCTGCATAGTACTACTCAGAATCTTAAAGCTCTCGTTGACTGTAGCCAGCTGGGGTCTCAGAAACACCATCACCCAGGCAAGAGGAGACTGACTCCATGTGGTTCCCAGCTCCCTGGAGACATCTGGATTCTGGGCGTAGCCCAAGACCCGCAAGGGATTAGTGTCACTGATGCTTTAAGATCATGAGAGATTTCCCCTGAAATGAAGACCACTTCTCTCTGCCATTCTCCAGATGATGCATTTGATCAGTGACTCAGAAAAAAACTAAAGCAAGGATCTCTTTAATTTTCACAAATCATTTTTGTGGCTCCCCTTGGGGTTAGACTTACGGCTTCCTCTTATGGAAAACCCCTTTAAAGAAATAAAAGAAATAAAATTCTAAGTAGATATATTCATTTCAGATACACAAAAATTCTTTGTGATACTGGAAAAAAATTAGAGGAGTTTTACTAATTTATATAAACTGATAAATTAGAAAGACTAGTTTTAATGTTATGTCCCATGGCATGGTGGCTTCCTGTCTTTGTCTTCTCAGAATAACCACAGACTGGGTAGCTTAAACAGCAGGATACTATTTTCTTGCAGTTCTGGAGGCTGGAAGTAAATAAACAATGTGCCAGTGAGGTTGGATTCTCGTGAGGCTTCTGTCCTTGGCTTGCAGATGGCCACCCTCTCTGTTGCATCCTTATGTGACATTTTCTGGGAATATACACTCTTGATATCTCTTTCTTTTCCTGTTGGATCAGAGCCTCACCCTTATAACTTTATTTAGTCTTAATTACTTTTATAACCAGAGGTTTCCCTGGTGGTTCAGACAGTAAAGAATCTGCCTACAATGCAGGGGATCTGGATTCAAATCCTGGGTCAGGAAGATACCCTGGAGAAGGGAAAGGCAACCCACTCCAGTATTCTTGCCTGAGAATCCCATGGACAGAGGTGACTGGTGGGCTACAGTGTGTGGGGTCACAGTTGGACACAACTGAGCAACTAACACTTTTTCATTTCTATGACAGCTCTATTTCCAGACAGTCACATTACAGATTAAGCTTCAAGCTATGAATTTTGGGTGGACAAAATTCTGTCCAGGGAACCTCTCAGGTGATAGGCTTTCTGCTGATCACATGAGTGATCAGATAGGAAATCAGGCTGTTTAGTTGTGCTCGTGGAGGGACAGTGTGAGGATCAGGAGATTAACAAGTTTGTATCTGCAGAGAGGCAAATTCTGATGTATGTCCCAGAAGGCAGCACAGACCCAGGGGTTCCTTCCCAGAAAGGCCTCCTCAGATCATCTGAGCTAAAGAAAGCTGATCCATGGCCACTACCTTAATGAGAACCTGAAGAATAAACCTTTGAAATGATGTTTCAGTAAGATCATATTTTTCTTCTGTTGAAAATTTCCCTGTGTCTTTCATGATAAAACAAGTTTGTGAGATGGACAAGGGTGTGGTCCATCTAGCATCCCTCAGGGTTTAGTTCTAGGCTATGTAGATATAGAGAGACTGGCTGCACAGGGTGATGGAGGAGGACTGTTCACCCACTCTGTTACTCCCCACAACCTACTCCTTTCAAGTCCTGAAGGGCCCAGGCTCTGGGACCCCTCTAAGCTGTCCCCAGGAGCTTTGGCTGAATTATCTTCTTTCTTGACAACCCTTGACCTTTGGCAGAACCTGCCCAATAAAAGCTTACCCTTGGAGGAGTCCCTTTCTCTCCCAGCATGTGGACCACTGAGCACTCAGAAAGTATTCCACATGGGATCCAGATTCCAGAGCCTTGTCAGTTCCCAGGCTCTGACCCATGGAGTTAACACACACAGGATTTAAACTTTCTTGGACGTATTCTTGCAGTTTCATTTTCATCTAGTTTTATTACTTTTTCAGCCAGTCACGATTGCAACTCAGATGATCTGAGACCCATAGACAAATAGAAGCTTGTTAACTTGCTCTTCCCATCATGCTGGGACTTGATCACAGTTGAGAGTGAATCCTACAGCCTGCTCCAGCCTTCCCCTTGTTGCCAGGGCCAGCCCATCATGTTACACAGGTGAAAAGGTGTGATATGACCCGTCATCATTCCATGGCCATACATTAAAAATGTCTTCTATTCTGTCAATGGTAAACATTAATAAAAATCCTCACCTTCATGTCCCCAAAACTAGAGAGTAGAAAGTGAATCTGTGAGGCTTCCAGGTGCAAAAACGACTGTCCTGGGCCAGTTTAAGCCTTTTTCGTGGAGAAAGCTGTGCCTGAGGGTTGGATGGTCTCTTAACCTCCGTGTGGCCCAGGCTCCCTGGGGCCCAGGTACCCGAGGTGCCCGAGGCTGAGGCCCAGTCTCTTTAAGGAGCCCTTGCCCCTCTGGCCCATTGGGGAAGGTCAGGCTTGGTCTGTGGCTTGGCTGAGCCTCAGTCCCTCAGGGCTGTATCTCCTCAGAGTCATTTTCAGCCCCAAAGTATCCACAACACCCAGCTTATTTTTAGTATTTCAACCTTACCACTGCCATTTTGATAAAGGCTTTTAGCCTGATCAACCTTTACAGGTAATAACTTCACCAGATAAAGTCGATTCATTCTTTTTCTGTAAAGTTCAGTTGTTGAATTTCATTGTTTAAAGCATTGCCTTAAGCAGAAATTTTTTTGGTGGCCTCGTATTTGCTTTTCCCTCCTGTCTTTTGGAAATGCATCCTACTTGGAACTGGAGAGTCCCAGGGGAATGACGGTGGTCAGAGCAGCTAGGCTGTTGGAGGTGGTTGGGAAGGGTGGGGTCTGGCAGCCCCCATGTGCCAGGAGGTCCCCAACGCCTGGGTATCTGGGATGAATGACACACGAATGGGGCGTGTTACTTCACACCATAGATCACCCACAAGTGGAAAGCGTGTGTGAGAAATTATAAGTGATATGACTGTTCCTAGGGTGTTTATGACCAAAACTGTACAAAGTGGGAAATCCAACAGCCCCGATCAACACAGGTTTATTCAGATTTCATTTATTGAAAGACTTTGAATTCAGAAATAATAGCATTTATGAAATAACTCCCTAAATATTCATTGAACACTTGGGATGTGTAGGGGCACATCTCTGTGGTAAAAATAAGACTCTCTGTTTTCTCTTGTTTTTCCAAGTCTACAGGTTCACAGGCTCCAGCTGGTTTGGCCCCCAGCAGGGACCAGCTTAGTCCTGGGGGTCTGGCTGGCGGGTCCATCCTCTCTGGCTTTTCATATGACATGACTGAGGCTGAGCCCAGCTCCTCCCACCAGCCTGGAGTCTGTCAATCACATGATCATTTCCTCCTGTCAGGAGTTTGTGAGTTACCAGGCTTTGCCTTCACTTCACTTTTGACTCAGCATTTCCCTGCACTCCCCATCCACATGTCTAGAGAATTCTTCATGTTCTCTTGGTGATGGTTTAGTCACTAAGTCGTGTCCAACCCTTGAAGCCCCATGGGCTGTAGCCTGCCAGGTTCCTCTGTCCATTGGATTCTTCAGGCAAGAATACTGAAGTGAGTTGCCATTTCCTTCTCCAGAGGATCTTCCTGATCCATGAATTGAAGCCGGGTCTCCTGCATGGCAGGCAGATTCTTTACCAACTGAGCTACAAGGAAAGCTCATGTTCTCTTATCCTTCCGTAATTTCTGCTTCTCCCACCACCATCTAGACACTCACGCTGATAGCTAGATCACTACAGCTGTTTATTCACTAACCCTTACTTCATTGGGATTCCTCCAGCCTCCCTCCCAGCTGCCTCCTCCCTTTCCTACACTCACGTGTATCCAGCCTGCTGCAGCCACGTGGATTGCTTTGACTGTCAGGTTCACAAAATGCCAGGAGATTCAGGACCATTTACGATTGGGCTCCAGCATTTACTTCCATCTTTCCACCAAATCTCTGCTTCATCCTCTTTGATTAATCTGTGCCCTTAATATATGCCAGGTGCATTGGGTTCATGCTCTTCTCTAGTCATTGTGGTCTATCTCCTCCTGCCATTTTTTTTTTTTAACTTAAGCTTATGCACACTTTGCTAGTCCGGTCATCTCATACAGCCCTGCTCTTCCTAGCCCTCTGTCCTCTTCCTCTTCTGAGCTGTACATTATTGTCTGCCCCATTCATGGGCCTTTTCAATCATGCCTCTGCCTTTTCATAGCTTCCATAAAGCTGCAGATGAGATTTCTGCATCATCTGATTGTCTTAGGTTGTCCTGTTCTCTGACCAGGGCTGGGTGATGTGGCTGTCTCTCTTCATCATCATCTATTTATGTCCCTTCATTAGCTTAGCACACATCTATTACACAAGAGACCCTCTGTTCTGTGCTGGAGTTGTAAATACTATAGATTCTGTGGTCCCAGGACACTCACAGAACAGTAATGGTTGCACATAAAAATAGCCGAATACATTTGAAAGAAGAAAACGTTTAGTAGGGTGCCATGATAATAGGTTTGGGTCTAAAGCATGTTAATTTTAATCAATCTTTTAATTGAATTATAGTTGTTTCACAGTGTTGTGCTCATTTCTGCTGTAAAACAAAGTGATTCAGTTATACATGTGTATGTGTATACATATCATGGCTTCCCTGGTGGTTCAGTGGTAAATAATCCACCTGCTAATGCAGGAGACCCAGATTTGATCCCTGGGACAGAAGATCTGGAAAAGGAAATAGCAACCCACTCCAGTATTCTTGCCTGGAGAATGCCATGGACAGAGAAGCCTGGTGGGCCACAGTCCTTGGAGTCACAAGTTACATATATATATATATATATATATATATATATATATATATATATATATATTCTTTCTTAAAATATTCATTTCCATTATGGTTTATCATAAGATATTAAATATAGTTCCCTATGCTATACAGTAGGACCTTGTTGTTTATCTGTTCTATATGTAAAAGCTTACATGTGCTAACCCCAATCCATCCCTTCCCTAAGCCCCTGCCTCCTGGCAACCACCAGTGTGTTCTCTAGGTTACGATTCTGCTTCTGCTTCATAGATGGGCTCATTTGTGTCATATTTTAGATTCCACGTACAAGTGATATCATGTGGTATTTGTCTTTCTCTTTCTGACTCAATTGGTATGGCAATCTTTAGTTGCATCCATGTTGTTGTAAATGGCATTATTTCACTCTTTTTTTATGACTGAGTAGTATCTCATTGTATATATGTACCACCTCTTCTTTTTCCACGCACTTGTTGATGGACATTTAGGCTGTTTCCATGTCTTGGCCATGTGAATAGTGAAGTATGTCAATTTTAAAACCTACTCTATTATTTATTCTTTCTGCCTCACACAGTATGTATGTTCAGTTATCTTCTCAGTAAGATGAAGTTAACAAGAGCTCTACCATATGATGGTTGTGAAGATGAAGCTGATAATTTGATGCAGCACTTAGCTCCGCACCCTTGTAAAAGCATAACAGTGGTCCAGGATGTTACCGTAACTCAGCCCTGGTACCAGGGAAACTGAGACTTAGGAGCCTGGAAGGAGGCAGAGGCTGGTTTTCATGTGGGGATAAGGCATTAGGGTAACAAGGTAAGATTTGAAAATTTGGTAAAAATTATTTTCTCTGTTGCTTTTCTAGTATTTATTCTCCTAAAAAAAGAGATATGTTCTATGGAAGGATTTGATATAAGAAAGGGGGATATAATGAATTAAAATTCAGTTCTGGAACAGGCAGTGTGCTTAGGCAGCAATATTACAGCATGGCAATACTGTTTTAGGAAAGAGTTTTACATAATCCTGTGTAAAAGTCTAACTTCTTCTTAGAAATGTTAAAGAATATATTTGGATAACCCAGTCTGTAAAACTCTCCTCTAATTCAAAACATATTCTTTCTCCCACTTGGGACGGTAGAAATCAAAGAGAAGTCCACTCTTTTCTGGCCCAGGCACTGTGAGGAGGAGGCGAGAAATAGGCACTTGTTCTGTTTCTCTCATCCCTGGAAGTCGGGCAAGGAAACCCCACTTCCGACTCACAACAATGGATGAGTTCAATATCCTTTCCCCGGAAACGTGGACTTCTGTGAGGGGGAGAAATAGGGAGCTGTCAGGAGCTGCGTTAGGCATTACTGACAAAATGGAGGCATGGTCCCCGGCCCCCTCTCCTCATTCCTCAGGCACGGATCCCAGGATGAAGGAGTTAGGCCTTGTAATTCTGACTTGTCTTTTCCTCTCCTCGGCTGAGTTGACTGAAAAGGAATATTAAGATGCTTATTGTTCTTGAGAGAAGCATGAGAAGGAACAAAGCCTTCTGCAGTTGTGCTCATAAAATAATTCATAAAGTTAATCATTGACATTTGTTCAAGGACTTTTACAAAGAGTGTCCCAGGATGAGCACATAGGCCATAGCTTGAGGTCATGGGAGGGATTGATATCTGAAGCCTATTTGTGAGGAGAAAGTTTATGGCAAAGGAGTTTACTGAATTTAGGGCTTAGAAACAATTAAAATAGTTAGAAGTTGAAGATTTAAGGAATGTTGTAAAGTTAACATATTTTACTATAGCTTATAGAAGTTAGGAATTTTTAGAGACACTATAGCTAGAAGCCTTTTTAAGAGATAGTGAGCTTAGGATGTTAGGGGCAAACAGGATTTAGGAAGATAAGTAGTAAACTGAGGAATGTAGCATGAGTTACAATATAATCACAAGTTAACTATAGGACACATTAGAGGAGGTAGATAATAGATGATAAGAGGATTCCAAGAGAATCCCTGAAGCAGGAACTGTGTTTGAAGAGCAACAATGATTTATGGAGATAATAAATCTGGGAGAGGGGGGACTGAAAATGTCACACCTCTGGCCTAATGTTTTTGTAAAAGTATAAAAGAGAATCTTAAACTTGGAATAAACGGGCAGTCCATAGAAAACTGAGAGGCTGTCTCACTGGCCGACACTGTCCATCTCTTCAGGTTGAATCCCTGGTTGCTGGAGTTGGACTCCGGCAGGGAGCATAGGTCCTCAGAAATACTGAGCAGTTTCAGGATGAACTGAGTTGTAGGTAAGAGTGAAGACTCAAGCTGTTTGGGCACAGAGTAAGCTGTTTTGAAACAAGGCACAACAGGACCAAAAAATAGGTTTTGGACAAAGAAAGAGATTAAAATTTTTTTGCACATTTTTTTTTTTTCTCAGTCAAATTTGCACCATCATTCCATTAGTGGGGACAGAGATGAGAAATAGCACAATGACTGTGGGAAAACACTCAAATTCCATGGTCTGTGTGAAGCTGGCGTGTCATCGCTGACACGGTCACGTTCAACTTGTAAATCCTCAAGCAGTGACAAGCACACAGTGATCTCATAAGAGACCTACCGGGAGGGTAGGCTTTGTGCACTCAAATGCTGGGCTGAGTTGTATTTATTTTATTTTATGACTTCTACTGGCAAAGGGAAGACCTCCTTAAAATAAAAATAGCCTCCTTTGTCATCTTATCACGGATTGTTTCTTGTCTAATGTTTTGCTTCATAATTTGTTGCTAGCATGATATATTTGGAAGCCAAGAGCAGGACATGGCAGTTAAGGGGACCACAGGTCGTGAGAAGGACAGAAAAGATCTTTTCACAAAGAGGATAGAGAAAGGGGAAATTTGACAAAGCTCTGGTTACAACTGTTGTATATTTTTGAAAAAATTACGGTAAAGTGTTCTGAAATACTGTCACATCCACTGTCCTCATGGATGGGTGAGGGTTGGAAAGGAGCTGGGAGAAGAAAGTTTGGAGACAGAAACCAGATGTGATGCCCGTGTAGAGCCAATATCCTGCTTGCCGTGACTGAATGTTTGTGTCTCCTCCAAACTCATCTATTGACACTGTGCCCTCAGTATGATGGTATCTGTAGGTGGAGCCGTTGGGAGGTCAATAGGCCATGAGGGTAGAGCATTCATGATGGAACTGATGCTCTTACAAAAGAGGATAAGGTGGCTGTCTGCAAGTCAGGGAGTGGACTCTTTAGTTCAGTTCAGTTCAGTTCAGTCCTTCAGTCATGTCCAACTCTGTGATTCCATGAACTGCAGCATGCCAGGCTTCCCTGTCCATCACCAACTCCTGGAGTCTACCCAAACCCAAGTCCATTGAATCGGTGATGCCATCCAACCATCTCATCCTCTGTCATCCCCTTCTCCTCCTGTCCTCAATCCCTCCCAGGATCAGGGTCTTTTCCAATGAGTCAGCTCTTTGCATCAGGTGGCCAAAGTATTGGAGTTCAGCTTCAACATCAGTCCTTCCAATGAACACCCAGGACTGATCTCCTTTAGGATGGATTGGTTTGATCTCTTTGCAGTCCAAGGGACTCTCAAGCGTCTTCTTCAACACCACAGTTCAAAAGTAGGCTCTCACCAGACACCGAATCTATCAGCACCTTCATCTTGGACTCTGAAGCCTCCAGAAATGTAAGAAATAAATGTCTATTGTGTAAGGCACCTAGCTGTGATATTTTGTTGTAGCAGTTTGGGTTGGCTGAGGCACCGCTGATGTCTTCTGTCTATCTCTGGGGTGTGCCCAGCTTTATCACCACAAGCCCAGGTCAGATAGAGTCCTGGGTGTTTATTTTTCAAGGACTTGCTGCCAATGACAGTGTGAATGAAACATCCTTCTGTTAAAGATTGCTCTGGGAGAAAAATGTCCAAGAACAGCCCAAGATGACAAAGTGTTCCTTGAGTGTTTGCCAAATTCAGTGTTTTGCCAAGTACCAGTAGAGCATACAATAGAATCAGACTGTTTGGAGTTTATAGTCTAATGTTAAAATCTGGCTTCCCAGGGCACAAAGTTGGCTGGTTACCAGATAATCACTGATGACCATGAGGTAGACACGATGGTGACTGGTGTCTCCTGAGTGTAGGCAGGAGCAATGACCATGTGACCACTCAAGACTATCCATGGCCCCTCTCAGGCATCTTACCCACTGGCCCCTTAAACATGCCCCAAACCCCCGGGGTCAGGATCAGTATCAGTCAGACTCCAATCCAGGAAAAAAAAATCTCAGCGTTTAAAAGTATAGATATTTAGTTACACAGGAAATAGAAGATGGGAGAAGCCCATGGGAGATAGTAAAACAACTAAAGAAACTTCTCCACAAGGGCTGAGGGCACTCACAGAGGGGGTGGGGCTTCTGAACCCCAGACACTGGGTTTGCCTGAAAGCAGCTAAGGCATGACCAGTCTGTTTTAGTGAAGCTGGATCTAGAAAGGCCAGCTATAAGAGATGACACCTGGAGCAGAGGAAAAGGGTAGAGATTACCCTGGTTTCTTTCTTCCCCCCTGTTCTGCAATTGCTCCAACCAAGCCAGAGCCAGGGGAGAGGGGAGTCTGCATTCAGTAACCCTCTGCACACGGAGCTCTGGGAGCAAAATGCCCTAGATCCAGCCCACTCAAAGCATTTCTTTTTAGCCAAATCCAGCACTGTGCCAGGATTATGTGCCAACATATAACACAATAGCCTCAGACTGTGAGGAGCTTTAGGTCTAAAGGCAGGGTTCAGCTCAGTTCAGTTGCTCAGTCATGTCAGACTCTTTGTGACCCCATGAACCGCAGCACACCAGGCCTCCCTGTCCATCACCAACTCCCAGAGTCCACCCAAACCCATGTCCATTGAGTCAGTAATGCCATCCAACCATCTCATCCTCTGTCGTCCCCTTCTCCTTCAATCTTTCCCAGCATCAGGAATGAGTCAGCTCTTCACTTCAGATGGCCAAAGAATTGGAGTTTCAGCTTCAACACCAGTAAAGGGAGGGTGGAGTGGCCCAGAAAATCAGAACAGAAAGTCATAAACGCCAGGAGAGTCTGCAGGTTAAATTATGTGGGAATTCCAAAAAGGGAAGAGTTTCCATCTCACTAGGAGATCATGCGGAGAAGGCAATGGCACCCCACTCCAGTACTCTTGCCTGGAAAATCCCATTGATGGAAGAGCCTGGTGGGCTGCAGTCTATGGGGTCGCTAAGAGTCAGACACGACTGAGCGACTTCACTTTGACTTTTCACTTGCATGCACTGGAGAAGGAAATGGTAACCCACTCCAGTGTTCTTGCCTGCAGAATCCCAGGGACGGGGGAGCCTGGTGGGCTGCTGTCTATGGGGTTGGGCAGAGTCGGACACGACTGAAGCGACTTAGCAGCAGCAGGAGGAGATCATGAAAGGTGACATGACAAAGTGGGATTTGAGGTGCGTCTTAAAGATAGGCTGGATGTGTGAGTGTGAACGGAGGGGAACACACCCAATCCATGCTGAGCAAATGGGAGATGAGATGGTACAAAGCTTGTGCAAGGGAATTCTGGTGAGTCGTTTTGGCTGGAGCCCTGGATTGTGAGGGGTGGCTGGAAAGGCAGCTGGCCTTGAAAGCCAGGCCAGGGGATGCTTTGCCTGAAGGTCCACTGATGGAGCCAGGGCCACTGTGTGCACTGCCCTGGAGAAGGAGCTGTGCATTTTCTCCATATACACACAGCAAGGAACAGCAAGGTCAGTCCTCCAAGAGCAAGAAACAGCAAGGTCAGTCCTCCAAGAATCCCAAGGATGGGCAGGAGGGAGTCCCAGTATGAGGGGGCATTGGAGTGTGCTGAAAGAGGAGGTGATACTGAAGGGAACACTGACTCAGGACTTCTATAAAAGCCCCCTTATGATGACCCTATATGTGAGACAGCAAAAGAGACACAGATGTAAAGAACAGACTTTTTGGACTCTGTAGGAGAAGGCAAGGGTGAGATGGATGATTTGAGAGAATAGCATTGAAACATGTATATTATCATTTGTGAAACAGATCACCAGTCCTGGTTCGATGCATGAGACAGTGTGCTCAGGGCTGGTGCACTGGGATGACCCTGAGGGATGGGATGGGGATGGAGGTGGGAAGGGGGTTCAGGATGGGGGACACATGTACACCCGTGGCTGAGTAGTGTGAATGTATGGCAAAAACCGCTACAATATTGTTAAATAATTAACCTCCAATTAAAATAAACAAATTAATTTAAAAATTTAAAAAAGCCCCCTTCCAAAGAATTGTGGGGCTGTACCAACTTTCCTCTTCTGTAAAATGGGGCTTCCTTCCTGGTGGTTTGGAAGGATTAGATGAACCAATGTGCCAGGTTGCTAGTGAAGTTCCTCCCACAACAGACACCAGTCACGTGATAGTTTTATTCCACTTTGGTAAAAGGCAGATTTGGGGAACTAAGACTCTGCTTTCCTAGGGCATCAATGGAAAAGAGATGGGTGGGAGTCCCACCTTGCCCAGCATCATGAAGCTGATGTAAATGGAACTGTGAGCCTATTGGGAGCCCCTTCCCAGTCAGGGTGACCCAGGAAGGTGTACATAGACAGCATCTGCTTGGTATAACTTTCTCACTCATGCTGGGGGTAGGACCGTCTCCCTGGGAAGAGGTTGACGCTGAGCTGCCCATGGAATTTTGATGTGGATTAGAATCTTCTTCCCAGATCCTCTGTCCAATTCACCAGACACAGCCACTATCAGCATCCTCTATCAGTTGGTTGGAGAAAAAAATGGCAACCCACTCCAGTATCCTTGCCTGAGAATCTCATGGAAAGAGGAGCCTGGTGGGCTACACTTCATGGGGTCACAAACAGTTGGATATGACTTAGCAACTAAATCACCTCCAGTTGATACATGCGTTACAATTGACGAACCATCACTGCTATCTCATTATCACCCAAAGCCATAGTTTACATTAGGGTTCAGTCTTGGTTTTGAACATTTTATGAGTCTGGACATTTGTATAATAAGTATCCACCATTGTCGTATCATAAGGAGTAGTTAGCTTCACCTACTCACCCCCCCTCCCCGAGTCCTTAGAAACCGCTCCCTCCATAGTTTGCCTTTTCCATGATGTTATAGACTTCAAATCACACAGTATGTGGCCTTTCCAGATTGGCTCTTTTACTCAGTAAGTAACACGCATTTAGGTTTCCTTCACTGATTAATATTCCATTGTCTGGATTAACCATAGCCATCTATCCTTTTAAAATAGGAGGGTTTTATTTTTTAATTGCAAAAGTAATACCTATATAATTTCTTTAAGGAAAAATTTGTATAAAATAAAATTGTACTGTTGGTCCTATAAATTATTATCAGTTCAGTTCTGTTCAATCGCTCAGTCGTGTCCAACTCTTTGCGACCCCATGGACTGCAGCACATCAGGCCTCCCTGTCCATCATCAACTCCAAGAGCTTGGTCAAACTCATGTCCATCAAGTCTGTGATGCCGTCCAACCATTTCATCTTCTGTCGTCCCCTTCTTCTCCTGCCTTCCAACAGTCTTAGCATCAGGGTCTTTTCTAAGGAATCAGTTCTTCCCATCAAGTGGCCAAAGTAAATATAAACTCTTTTTTATAAAATATAAATACAAACTAATATATTTGACAATAAAACACCAAGGAAGTGCATAGAACAAAGCCTTATTGCAGTAAGAGATGTCATCATTCGGTAACTTGAATACACAGGAATAACTAAAAAGAAAAACAGAAATAATAAATAAGAAGATTCGTATACAAACACTACACATATATATGTGTTCTTTTTTCTCTCAGCTTCTTTAAAATATGGGAAAATATAAAAAGTAATAATCATAACAAAGTACTTCTGGGTTGAAAACAGTAATAGCGGGAAAATGTGATGCCTCACTTTCGGAAATGGGTAGAACTACTAGGCAGAAGATAAAGAAAGACTTACGCCATGGAATAAAACAATGAGACATAACAAGCATGTATAGAGCACTTCAGTCAGCAGCACCAGAATACGTACACCTTTACAAGGGCATGCGAGGCATTCTCCAGAATTGACCATAGATTAGATCCTGAAACACGCTTCAGTAGATATAAAATCCTACAAATCATGCCCCTGGACACAACAGCATGAAGTTGAATATAAATAGTGAAAAGGAATCTGGGGGTCTTCCCTGGTGATCCGGTGGTAAAGAATCTGCCTGCCAATGCCGGGAACATGGGTTTGGAACATGCTGGAACATGCTGGTCCAGGAAGATTCCATATGCCCAGGGCAACTAAGTTGATGAACTGAAACTACTGAGCCCACGTGTTGCAACCACTGAAGCCTGTGTGCCCTACAGCCCAGACTCTGCAATAAGAGAAGGCACTGCAATGAGAAGCCCTTGCACCTCAACTAGGGAGTAGACCCCACTCGCCACAACAGGAGGAAGTCTGTGTGCAGCACCAAAGATCCAGCACAGCCAAAAATAAATAAATGTAAAATTGTTCGAAAAGGGAATTTAGGAAATTAAGTGGGAATTAAGCAGCATACTTCTAAGCAGCATACTTCTAAGTAACCAATGATTCCAAAAAAAAAAAAAAAAGAAAGAAAGAAATGACAAAGGGAATCAAAAATACTTAATGATAAATGAAAACAAAGACAAAAGAGTTTTAGCTGAAGTAACAGTGAGAATGAAATGCAGAGTTTTAAATGCCTATATAAAAATTTTTTTAAAATCTCAAATCAATAAGTTAAATTAAACATACATAAAGTAGAAGGAATTATTTAATTAAGATTAGAGTGGAAATAAACAAAATAGAAAAACCACATGGAAAGTGGAAGAAAGCAAAATTAGTTCTATGAAAAGATCAACAAAATAAGAAGGAATTCTGTCTCCAGATAGCCTTTGAATTTGAATGGCAGCTCTATGCTGAGGCTTCCCCAATCATATTTTGGGGTCTCCAAAATAAAGAGTTAATTTCTCAGATAGAGAGGTGGGTACAGATTGCTACCATTTAAAATCTCAGTGATGCTTTTGAACTGTGGTGTTGGAGAAGACTTTTGAGAGTCCCTTGGACTGCAAAGAGATCCAACCAGTCCATCCTAAAGGAAATCAGTCCTGAATATTCATTGGAAGGACTGATGCTGAAGCTGCAACTCCAGTCCTTTGGCCATCTGATGCAAAGAGCTGACTCATTTGAAAAGACCCTGATGCTGGGAAAGATTAAAGGCTGGAAGAAAAGGGGACAACAGAGAGTAAGATGGTTGGATGGCATCACCAACTCAATGGACATGAATTTGAGTAAACTTTGGGAGTTGGTGATGGACAGGGAAGCCTGGTGTGCTTCAGTCCATGAGGTTGCAAAGAGTGGGACACTACTGAGCAACTGAACTGAACAGACATATGTCAATACAAAGCCCATTGTTATTCTGGACCTCCTCATTCTCCCTGTCTAAACCTTTTCTGCAGTTACTGTTTTAGCACTGAGGAAGTGAAGATTTGAGACTCAGATACAGAATCACCACAGTTGCCTCTGAAACTTAATTACTTCAGAAACCTCCCACTTAATATCAGTTTCTTTGCAGATGCAAATCTCAGTTCAGATACCTTGTTCCCACGAATAAGACCTACAGTAAATTATGTTCTTAGGGCTTAATGAATCAAACTGATCATCTGGTCTTCCCTGCATACAGTTTCTTGGAAGCTGGCCTCATACTTGTCTGCAGACTCCTCAACACACATCTTCTCTGGGAGGCTGTTCCTCCTGCTCTCCACTGCCCCCTGTCACTCCCCACCTCCCCTATCCCCTCCTCTCCTCCAGACTTTGAAGAGGAAGGGGAGAAGAGGGCAGAAGCCACTGTCCTCTCTGTTTGCTTCCTCTGCTGCACTTGTTACTTTCTTGCCTCTGCTTTTCTTCCTGGCACTCTTGTCTTTCAGAGGAGGCTTTTAACTTGCACAGTCTACTCCCTCCAACCACACACACACACACACACACACACACACATTTAAAGCTGATCAGTTCAGTTCAGTTCAGTTGCTCAGTCATGTCCAACTCTTTGTGACCCCATGGACTCCAACACGCCAGGCTTCCCTGTCCATCACCAACTCCTGGAGCTTGCTTAAACTCATGTCCATCGCTTTGGTGATGCCATCCAACCATCTCATCCTCTGTCATTTCCTTCTCCTCCTGCCTTCAATTTTCCCCTGACATTCATTGCTCAGTGCAAGTTCTAGAGAAGTTGGCATAATTAGCAGCATGTAATGGATGAGTGCGGCCACTAAGCGCAGCTGAAGAGGAGCTATCCCAGGTCCAAGGTCAGGGGTAGAAGCCGGGAGGACCCTATCCCCGAAGGGCAGCATCCAAGAGGAGTTACCCCACGTCCGAGCTCGGGGCAGCAGCCGAGAGTGCCAGGCTGCGATGGCACAGGAATGGCAGAGAGGAGCTACCCAAGTCGGAGGTCAGGGGCGGCGGCCGGGAGGACCAACCCCACGTCCAAGGAGCCGTGGCTGCGCGGGCACAGGAGGGCCTAGAGAAGCTATCCCACATTGAAGGTCAGGAAGGGCAGCAGTGAGGAGATACCCCTCGTCCAAGGTAAGGAGCAGCGGCTGTGCTTTGTTGGAGCAGCCATGAAGAGATACCCAACGCCCAAGGTAAGAGAAACCAAGTAAGATGGTAGGTGTTGTAAGAGGGCATCAGAGGGCAGACACACTGAAACCATAATCACAGAAAACTAGTCAATCTAATCACACTAGGACCACAGCCTTGTCTAACTCAAAGAAACTAAGCCATGCCCGTGGGGCAACCCAAGACGGGCGGGTCATGGTGGAGAGATCTGACAGAATGTGGTCCACTGGAGAAGGGAATGGCAAACCACTTCAGTATTCCTTCCTTGAGAACCCCATGAACAGTATGAAAAGGCAAAATGGTAGGATACTGAAAGAGGAACTCCCCAGGTCAGTAGGTGCCCAATATGCTGCTGGAGATCAGTGGAGAAATAATTCCAGAAAAAATGAAGGGATGCAGCCAAAGCAAAAAAAGACAAAAAGCAAAAACCCAGCTGTGGATGTGACTGGTGATAGAAGCAAGGTCCAATGCTGTAAAGAGCAATATTGCATAGGAACCTGGAATGTCAGGTCCATGAATCAAGGCAAATTGGAAATGGTCAAACAAGAGATGGCAAGAGTGAATGTTGACATTCTAGGAATCAGCGAACTAAAATGGACTGGAATGGGTGAATTTAACTCAGATGACCATTATATCTACTACTGCTGGCAGGAATCCCTCAGAAGAAATGGAGTAGCCATCATGGTCAACAAGAGTCCGAAATGCAGTATTTGTATGCAATCTCAAAAACGACAGAATGATCTCTGTTTGTTTCCAAGGCAAACCATTCAATATCACAGTAATCCAAGTCTATGCCCCAACAAGTAACGCTGAAGAAGCTGAAGTTGAACGGTTCTATGAAGACCTACAAGACCTTCTAGAACTAACACCCCAAAAAGATGTCCTTTTCATTATAGGGGACTGGAATGCAAAAGTAGGAAGTCAAGAAACACCTGGAGTAACAGGCAAATTTGGCCTTGGAATACAGAATGAAGCAGGGAAAAGACTATTAGAGTTTTACCAAGAAAATGCACTGGTTATAGCAAACACTCTCTTCCAACAACACAAGAGAAGACTCTACACATGGACATCACCAGATGGTCAACATAATCTTTGCAGCCAAAGATGGAGAAGCTCTATACAGTCAACAAAAACAAGACCAGGAGCTGACTGTAGCTCAGATCATGAGCTACTTATTGCCAAATTCAGACTTAAATTGAAGAAAGTAGGGAAAACCACTAGACCATTCAGGTATGACCTAAATCAAATCCCTTATGATTATACAGTGGAAGTGAGAAATAGATTTAAGGGACTAGATCTGATAGAGTGCCTGATGAACTATGGAATGAGGTTTGTGACATTCTACAGGAGACATGGATCAAGACCATCCCCATGGAAAAGAAATGCAAAAAAGCAAAATGGCTGTCTGGGGAGGCCTTACAAATAGCTGTGAAAAGAAGAGAAGCGAAAAGCAAAGGAGAAAAGGAAAGATATAAACATCTGAATGCAGAGTTCAAGAGAATAGCAAGAAGAGATAAGAAAGCCTTCCTCAGCGATCAATGCAATGAAATAGAGGAAAACAACAGAATGGGAAAGACTAGAGATCTCTTCAAGAAAATCAGAGATACCAAAGGAGCATTTCATGCAAAGATGGGCTCGATAAAGGACAGAAATGGTATGGACCTAACAGAAGCAGAAGATATTAAGAAGAGATGGCAAGAATACACAGAAGAACTGTACAAAAAAGATCTTCACGACCCAGATAATCACACCCAGATGGTGTGATCACTCACCTAGAGCCAGACATCCTGGAATGTGAAGTCAAGTGGGCCTTAGGAAGCATCACTATGAACAAAGCTAGTGGAGGTGATGGCATTCCAGTTGAGCTATTCCAAATCCTGAAAGATGATGCTGTGAAAGTGCTGCACTCAATACGCCAGCAAATCTGGAAAACTCAGCAGTGGCCACAGGACTGGAAAAGGTCAGTTTTCATACCAATCCCAAAGAAAGGCAATGCCAAAGAATGCTCAAACTACTGCACAATTGCACTCATCTCACATGCCAGTAAAGTAATGCTCAAAATTCTCCAAGCCAGGCTTCAGCAATACATGAACCGTGAACTTCCTGATGTTCAAGCTGGTTTTAGAAAAGGCAGAGGAACCAGAGATCAAATTGCCAACATCTGCTGGATCATGGAAAAAGCAAGAGAGTTCCAGAAAAACATCTATTTCTGCTTTATTGACTATGCCAAAGCCTTTGACTATGTGGATCACAAGAAACTGTGGAAAATTCTGAAAGAGATGGGAATACCAGATCACCTGACCTGCCTCTTGAGAAATCTGTATGCAGGTCAGGAAGCAACAGTTAGAACTGGACATGGAACAACAGACTGGTTCCAAATAGGAAAAGGAGTCTGTCAAGGCTGTATATTGTCACCCTGCTTATTTAACTTATATGCAGAGTACATCATCGACTGGAAGAAGCACAAGCTGGAATCAAGATTGCCGGGAGAAATATCAATAACCTCAGATATGCAGATGACACCACGCTTATGGCAGAAAGTGAAGAGGAACTCAAAAGCCTCTTGATGAAAGTGAAAGCGGAGAGTGAAAAAGTTGGCTTAAAGCTCAACATTCAGAAAACGAAGATCATTGCATCTGGTCCCATCACTTCATGGGAAATAGATGGGGAAACAGTGGAAACAGTGTCAGACTTTATTTTTTTGGGCTCCAAAATCACTGCAGATGGTGACTGCAGCCATGAGATTAAAAGATGCTTACTCCTTGGAAGGAAAGTTATGACCAACCTAGATAGCATATTCAAAAGCAGAGACATTACTTTGCCAACAAAAGTCCATCTAGTCAAGGCTATGGTTTTTCCTGTAGTCATGTATGGATGTGAAAGTTGGACTGTGAAGAAGGCTGAGCACTGAAGAATTGATGCTTTTGAACTGTGGTGTTGGAGAAGACTCTTGAGAGTCCCTTGGACTGCAAGGAGATCCAACCAGTCCATTCTGAAGGAGATCAGCCCTGGGATTTCTTTGGAGGGAATGATGCTAAAGCTTAAACTCCAATACTTTGGCCACCTCATGCGAAGAGCTGACTCATTGGAAAAGACTCTGATGCTGGGAGGGATTGGGGGCAGGAGGAGAAGGGGATGACAGAGGATGAGATGGCTGGATGGCATCACTGACTCGATGGATGTGAGTCTGAGTGAACTCCAGGAGTTGGTGATGGACAGGGAGGCCTGGCGTGATGCGAATCACGGGGTCGCAAAGAGTTGGACACGACTGAGCGACTGAACTGAACTGAACTGAATGGATTAGAAGACTGAGATGACTTTCCATTCATTACAGCCAGTCAGTGACAGGACTGGAGATATTGCTTTCGTCCTGCACCTACACACACCTGAGCAGGCAAACCAAGGGTCTCTCCATCTCATCAACTGACTTCTAACTTCCCAGGATGTATGTCTTTTCTTGATACTGAATGAATGCTAAAAGAATCACTATTTCTTCCAATTCAGTGGGGCAAATCATAGACCTATATTACTCAAAAGTAGCCTTTTAAATAACTAAGGTAATTATAATTATCTGTGTACTTCTGGGCTTCCCTGGTGGCTCAGACCATAAAGAATCCACCTGCAGTGCAGGAGAGCCTGGTTTGATTCCTGGGTTGGGAAGATCCCCTGCAGAAGCGAATGGCTACCTATTCCAGTATTTTTGTCTGAATAATTCCATGGACAGAGGAGCCTGGTGGCCCACAGTTCATGGGGTCACAAAGACTGTTTTTCTGGAATAGAATGACCAAATAACTGCTAAATAAGATTTTGGGGAAATATTTTTAAAAGTCAGATATATCAATATGTGTTTTCCACCTCACAATGGATTGCCATTATGGCCTCTCTAGCTACTATAGCTATGTCTTTAACATTAAATGGACTAAACATTTGGAGCTAAATTATTGTCTGAAGAATGAATTAGAATTATTATGATTTTTAATAAATGCAGGTGGACAGAAATCACTTTATAATTCATTAAGAAAATTTACAAATGAATGG
Source organism: Bos indicus (assembly GCF_029378745.1). NCBI lineage: Eukaryota > Metazoa > Chordata > Mammalia > Artiodactyla > Bovidae > Bos > Bos indicus. The sequence goes on along the minus strand of NC_091779.1, from coordinate 64,397,947 downwards.
CTTCAGCCAGGTCCAACCTCGGATGTCTTAGTGGCTGAGCCTCATCTGCCCTTTTGATGTTGCATATTTTCTGAAAAGACCAAGTAGTATGGAAGTGTAATTTACAGCTAAAAATAAAAATCTGCACTGATGTTTAGTTATGATAAAAAAATCTAAATCTTCCAAATAAAATATAAACATACAATGGTATTTACACAGCCTCATATACACAATTCCATGCACAGAGCATCCCCATCCACAGAGTCACTCAGCTGAGTACATACACATGAATAAAGCCCCTGCTCTTACCTTGAAAGGATTTTAAATGAAAGTTATTATGAGAAGCTAAAAGGCATATCAACAATGAAACCACAGCTATCACAACAGCGACAATAACGAAACAGTCTAAAATAAGTCCAGTGTGACCTCTCTGCCCTGGCTGTAGTTAGTGCTAGTGGACGTGAACTTGACCAGTCTGACTTCAGCTGGGACTCGCTGACACTCGTGTATCAGCCCCTTTGAGGAGCAAACACAGATGTGCCTTTGTGTTTCTTGTCCTCTTTAGCCAAATATACATGTCCCATTAGAAAAATAATCCAACTAAATGGCTTTCCCTGGGAGAGATCTCTGGATTTATGCATTTATTGATAGAGTGGTCGAATGGAAATTTAATCTAATGTACATTTAAGTGGAAAGAATAAGAACAGGCATTCATTATTTCTATTTATCCCAAGTTGATGTTGTTTTGAGACTCTACAGCTGAACGTTTTTAATGAGTATTAAGTAAAATGGAGCTTGCATCATAATTTAATGTTTGTGCTAATGTGTTTCTTGATTCTAAAGTACTATAAATTCCTTGCAATTTAAGTGGTAGAATTATTTAATGTGATTTCCCCCATCTGAGTCCATTATCATTTGTCCATAAGAAGCTGTCTGGCAAATACCAAGAATGTATATCACTGACAGGCAAACAGATTTCCCCTCTCAGCAAAGTGTAAGATGTAATTTAAGTTCATTATCTGAGAATGTAAGATCACATTAAATATATTGAAAATAATCATCTTGGCCAGGAGCAGCTGAATTTCCATTAACAAAAAATTTCATATCTCTACCAAGTAACACTTTATCTTGAAAACCAGAAGAAAAGTGCTATTTTATTAGATTCACCACTTATATTTCCAGATTCTAGAATGTGTCCTACATTTGTCCACTACTCTTCAGTATTAAACCAATAAAAAGACCTTGTAACTCCCTCTTGCTACCACATGGTCCAGCCACTGGTCCCCCTTCTACAGCTGAATTTCATATGAGTGCTAATATCCTTTAAGCTGTTTAAACTCTAATACTTTATTAGTTACTGAATACAGCTATGCTGACTTTTCAGCACACCAGAGTTCCATTCAAGAAACTTCCTTCAATTTTGGAATATTCAAGTGGAAAGCAACTTACAAAATCTGTCTACTGGCCCATTTACCAGATAAAAACAGTGAGGCCAAGAATCAGAGACTGACTTGCTCTTGTGCAGAAGCACAGCAAGTTTGAAGGTTTCGTGTACATTTCTTTTCCTAAAGGTCACCTGTTGAGGCTTAACAGACTGGCACATCTTACCATTCCGTCTTCATTGCCCTTGCCAAATAGAGCAGTGTGGAGGTCTTCCCATGAAGGCTACCTATCCTGGAGGAGACCTCTGGGACCTCAGAAGGTGGTGCCCAGTGGTCTCAGGGTGGTTCTCAGCAACAGCTGAGCTTGGGGGCTTACCTTCTCCATGATGCCTCAAATTAGGCTCATTCTGTGTTCTCCCCATGGGAACACTTCCCATACCTCACCCCCCACTGACTCATCACTAACCCCAGTGACACTCCAATGGGACATTCACAGGAGGGTCTTCTTGAACCTCCTACTGGTCACTGCAGACCACAGCTACATTTTTAAAAACCTCCAACCCATTTTATTTAGCTATAAACCTAAACAAATGTGCCTAGTAACTCAGTAGTGTTTCACTCTTTGTGACCCCATGGGTTGCAGCCTGCTCCTCTCCTTTGTCCATGGGGCTTCTCCAGGCAAAATTACTGGAGTGGGTTGCCATTTCCTTCTCCAGGGCATTTTCCCAACCCACGGATCAAACCTGGGTTTCCTGCATGGCAGGCCAATTCTTTACCAACTAAGCTACGCTGCTGCTGCTGCTAAGTCGCTTCAGTCGTGTCTGACTCTGTGCAACTCCATAGATGGTAGCCCACCAGGCTCCCCCGTCCCTGGGATAGGGAAGCCCGTTTCCTATCATACAGCTGCTAAAAGTCTGAGTATAACATACTCGGGTAAGGGTGAGTGTTAGGGTCAGGGAATCTTCCCTGCCCAGACATCGTACCCAGGTCTCCCACATTTATGGCAGATTCTTTACTGTCTGAGCCACCAGCTCCGAATCTACACAAATACATATGTTAAAGGACTACTATCTTCAGTTCACTTCAATTGCTTCAGTTCAGTTCAGTTCAGTTCAGTCACTCAGTCGTGTCCAACTCTTTGCGACCCCATGAATCGCAGCACGCCAGGCCTCCCTGTCCATCACCATCTCCCGGAGTTCACTCAAACTCACATCCATCGAGTCGGTGATGCCATCCAGCCATCTCATCCTCTGTCGTCCCCTTCTCTTTCTGCCCTCAATCCCTCCCAGCATCAGAATCCTTTCCAATGAGTCAGCTCTTCGCATGAGGTGGCCAAAGTACTGGAGTTTCAGCTTTAGCATCATTTCTTCCAAAGAACACCCAGGGCTGATCTCCTTTAGGATGGACTGGTTGTATGTCCTTGCAGGCCAAGGGACTCTCAAGAGTCTTCTCCAACACCACAGTTCAAAAGCATCAATTCTTTGGTGCTCAGCTTTCTTTATAGTCCAACTCTCATAGCCATACATGAATACTTGACAAAACTATAGCTTTGACTAGATGAACCCTTGTTGGTAAAGTAATGCCTTTGTTTTTTAATATGCTATCTAGGTTGGTCATAACTTTCCTTCCAAGGAGTAAGAGTCTTTTAAATTCATGGCTGCAGTCACCATCTGCCGTGATTTTGGAGCCCCCAAAAATAAAGTCTCTCACTGTTTCCACTATTTCCCCATCTGTTTGCCATAAAGTAATGGGACCGGATGCCATGATCTTAACTTTTTAATCTTGAGTTTTAAGCCAACTTTTTCACTCTCCTCCTTCATTTTCATCAAGAGGCTCTTTAGTTCTTTGCTTTCTGCCATAAGGTTGGTGTTATCTGTGTATCTGAGGTTATTGATATTTCTCCCAGCAATCTTGATGCCAGCTTGTGCTTCATCCAGCCTGGCATTTCACATGATGTACTCTGCATATAAGTTAAACAAGCAGCGTGACAATATACAGCCTTGACATACTCCTTTCCCAATTTGGAGCCAGTCTGTTTTTCCATGTCCAGGTCTAACGGTTGCTTCTTTGCCTGCATACAGATTTCTCAGGAGGCAGGTAAGGTGGCCTGGTATTCCTATCTCTTGAAGAATTTTCCATAGTTTGTCATGATCCACACAGTCAAAGGTTTTAGTGTAGTCAGTAAAGCAGAAGTAGATGTTTTCCTGGAACTCTGTTGCTTTTTGATGATCCAGTGGATGTTGGCAATTTGATCCCTTGTTCCTCTGCCTTTTCTAAATTCAGCTTGAACATCTGGAAGTTCATAGTTCGTGTACTATTGAAGCCTGGCTTGGAGCATTTTAAGCATAACTTTGCTAGCATGTGAGATGAGTGCAATTGTGCGGTTGTTTGAGCATTCTTTGACATTGCCTTTCTTTCAGATTGGAATGAAAACTGACCTCTTCCTTTCCTGTGACCACTGCTGAGTTTTCCAAATTTGCCAGCATATTGAGTGCAGCACTTTCACAGCATCATCTTTTAGGAGTTGAGATAGCTCAACTGGAATTCCATCACCTCCACTAGCTTTGTTCACAGTGATGCTTCCTAAGCCCCCTTTGACTTTGCATTCCAGGATGTCTGGCTCTAGGTGAGTGATCATACCATTGTGGTTGTCTGGGCCATGAAGATCATTTTTGTATAGTTCTTCTGTGTATTCTTGCCACTTCTTCTTAATATCTTCTGCTTTGTTAGGTGTGTACCACTTCTGTCCTTTATTGGTCCTATCTTTGCATGAAACGTTCCATTGGTATCTCTCATTTTCTTGAAGAGATCTCTAGTCTTTCCCATTCTATTGTTTTCATCTATTTCTTTGCTACTATCTACTGACTATTAGTGGAGAAGGAAATGGCAACCCACTCCATTATTCTTGCCTTGAGAATCCATGGACGGAGGAGCTGGTGGGCTACAGGCCACGGGGTCCCAAAGAGTCAGACACGACTGAGCGACTTCACTTTCACTTTCACTGACTATTATAAAAAGTGGCATGAGAAATACAAATTTCAGGGTCGTGCCTCCCTCTAGAGGCAGGAAGGAGAATGAGACTGGGAAGGGTGGCAGAGGGCTTCCACGTGTGGGGAGTTACCACACATCAGACTGAGTGGATGGTATGTGAGCATATTTGTGTTGTTGGATTAGTCGCATATATAATTCATATAGACTCTTTTATGAGGTATTTCATAGTGAAAATGGGGGCTAAAACTTGAGAAACCAATGTAAGACCTTTTAGAATACGGAATACTGAGTTAACCATTAAATTTATATAGGCACGTGGGAGACCTGGGTTCGATTCCTGGGTTGGGAAGATCCCCTGGAGAAAGGAACGGCTACCCACTCCATTAGTGTGACTTGGAGAATCTCATGGACAGAGGAGCCTGGTGGGCTACAGTCCATGCGGCTGCCAAGAGTCAGACTCAGCTGAGCGACTTTCACTTTCAAGGAAATACAGAGGCTAAGCCTGGATCGGTGCCCCTAAAAAATTAAATCTCTGTGTTCTCTGTATCTTTGTTGTTGCTAAGTAATTAACTAATTTTTGAAACTTTTATTTTTCAACCCCCGCCCCCATCCTGTTTTCTGCTTCCCAGGTGGTGCTAGTGGTAAAGAATCTGGCCTGCCAAAGCAGGGGACATAAGAGATGCAGCTTTGATCCCTGGGCAAGGAAAATCCCTTGGAGGAGGGCATGGCAACCCACTCCAGTATTCTTGCCTGGACAATCCCATGGACAGAGGAGCCTAGAGGGCTACAGTCCATAGGGATGCACAGAGTTAGACACGACTGAAGTACTTTAGTGTGCTTTTAATCCAAATTTTAACTTAAAAGAAATACTTTTTAAAAATTAGGATATAATTGACATATAACAAGATATTAGTTTTAAGCGTAGAACATAATGATTTGGTATTTGTGTATATTGTAAAATGATCACCACAGTAAGTCTAGTTAACCCTTCCCCAGATACAGTTACTATTTTTTTCTTATAATGAGAACTTTTAAGATCTACTATCTTAATAACTTTCAAATACATAATACAGTCTTATTCACTATAATTGCCATGTTGTTCATTGCATCCCCATGACCTATTTGTTATATAACTTGGAAATTTGAACCTTTTTACCTTCTTCACCCATTTTTTCCCCTCAAAAAATATATATGTATATGTATGTGTGTGTATATATATATATATATATATATATATATATATATATATATATATGTTGAGTAAATGTGCCAAAACCTTTGTCACCTAAATTTCTCTTAAATTTATGAACTGCTTGTCTTGGAGTTCATTCTGATCACCAATCTTCTGCTAATTAAGAAAAGAGAATGACTTATCTGTGTGTGAGCATGCTAAGTCACTTCAATTGTGTCCAACTGTTTGAGACCACATGGACCTGTAGCTTGCCAGGCTCTTTTGTCCATGGGATTCTCACTGGAGTGGATCACCATGCCGTCCTCCAGGGGATCTGCCTGACCCAGCAATTAAACTCACATCTTTTACATCTCCTGCATTAACAGGGAGGTTCTTTACCACTAGCACCAACCGGGAAGGCTGCATGTCTTGTCTACCCTGGTTAAAATGAGTTTAACCAGCTTTCAACAAGTTAGTTTTCAAAAATAAATTATTAGCTATATCAGATTAAATGAAAAATGCAATGTTAACTCAATTTTCTAGAGCTTGATATGGTATTTTCCTGTTTAATCTATTTCATTATTTTCTTTTCTCCACAGCCTCAAAGAATTTAGACATCATGCATGGAGGTTTCCCCTGTAATGTAGTTCTTAGAATAGTATCTAGCCCCTAGTGAGCCTTGATAAATATTAGTTGAATAGATAAAATAAAGCCTCATCAGAAATTTTATAGGCAATGGGCTTATATCACAGGAGAGTCAAGTAAAGCCCAGGTCTGAGCTTGCTACACAAAGAAAGATTTTTCAATATTTTTATCAATTCTAAATTTTAATGAATTCTCTGGTTCTTCTTGCCCTTCCCCCTATAAATAAAAGATGATGTTTCTGATGTTCTTAATTTGAAAAGCCATAATTTTCCCATTAATTTTCTAAATAGTCAATATCCATTTTCTTTGATGCCAAATATGAAGAATTTTTATAGAATTGTTGCAGTGACTTTATAGAATTTCAGTCATGGATCCTCATATATTATTTTATCAATATTTTTCTATATATTTCTACTGGTATTTCCTTAGGTGAAGTGAAAGTGATCCTCACTCAGTCACGTCCGACCCTTTTTGACCTCATGGACTGTAGCCCGTCAGGCTCCTCTGTCCCTGGGATTTCCCAAGCAAGAATACTGGAGTGGGTTGCCATTCCCTTCTCCCTTTCCATAGCGATTATCTTCCAGTTCTCTTTTACCAGCTTCTCTTTTACCAGAGAAGACAGAACTAGCTTTTGAGTCACACACGGGCATGAAAGGTCTACCTTGTTCATTCCACAGACACCTCCCTGCCCCTCAATCCTGTTCAGACTGATGGCCCATGAGAGCTTTGTCTGAAGGAGGCAGCAGTTACCAGGGGTAAGAGAAACCACAAAGGACTACCACAGAGGACATTAAAATAAATCAACATAGACATTTTAAAATTCTTTTGCCAGACAAAATGGCAGGAGTCCCCATGACTGAGCAAGGCAGCGGCTCTGGGGCTCTGAAGTCGTGGAACAAGTAAATGAACAAGATGAAAATGGAAACTGTCAATACAGAAACAGCTGAGCTGTTAAAATGGCAGGTTTAGAAGGTTCAGGATGAGAAAGCAGATGCTGGATAGACAATGAGTTATAAAGCTGGCTAATGTATAGAGTTGGATGAGTTTAGATGCATACATAACTCATAATACCATCAACCTCAACCAAGGTAATACACATATCACGGGCATGTGCATTTGCCAAAATTCTTTAAGTTGTATACATTAAGTATGTGCAGGTTTTTTGTAGTTTTTATTAAGCTGTAAAAGTAGATTTTTGGCAAAAAAAATTCCACTACTTTGAAATGTACAATAGACTATAGTAAATGGAAAGATTCCATTATCTTACATAATGCAGAATTCAAATACGGTTGAGAAAACTAAAAGAAAAAAATCAAGAAAAAAAAATAGTCTATGGCCATTCTCACTCATAAACATTTTTTAAAATACTAAGTGAAACCTCAGCAAATTGAAAAAAGAATTCGCTAAGGTTCTCTAAATCTGAGAAAGTTTTAGGTTATGTAAAGTAGATGGCACCCCACTCCAGTACTCTTGCCTGGAAAATCCCATGGACAGAGGGGCTGGTGGGCTGCAGTCCATGGGGTCTCTGGGAGTCGGACACGACTGAGCAACTTCACTTTCACTTTTCCCTTTCATGCATTGGAGAAGGAAATGGCAACCCACTCCAGTGTTCTTGCCTGGAGAATCCCAGGGACGGGGGAGCCTGGTGGGCTGCTGTCTATGGGGTCACACAGAGTCGAACATGACTGGACTGAAGTAACTTAGCAGTAGCAGCAGCAGCAAAGTAGACATCATTGTTTGTCATGAAGATGATCAGATAATATAAAAGTCTAGACTTAAAGATTTGACGTTTTCCCTGGTGGCTCAGATGGTAGAGATCTGCCCGCCAATGCAGGAGACCCAGGTTCAATCCCTCGGTTAAGAAGATCCGCTGAAGAAGGAAATGGTAACCCAATCTAGTATGCTTACCTGGGAAATCCCATGGACAGAGGAGCCTGATAGGCTACAGTCCATGGGGTCACAAAAGGGTCAATATGACTTAGTGACTAAATCAAGAGCAAAGACTTAAATATTTGATATTTTTATTTTTAAATAGGCTAAATATGGGATGATAATTAAATGGAAATGAGACTGATTAACTGATAAAAGCAATAGGTAATTTTTTAGTTAATTTTCATTTTCATGGGATATCATTTCCAGTAACTCTATTGTACATACCCATTGGATAATTTATTCATTTCTTCTTTATAATCAGCTGTGTATAGGAAGTCAACCACATGCCAGGGACTGTGGGTTGAAGGGTGAATAAATTTCCACATACCACCCCAAGGAATTCATGGTGTGATTTGAATAATCTTCCTGCACTGTATCCTTGTTGAAAAACATTCCATTATGTATTCAAATTTTTTTTTTTTTAATTACTGCACAGTTGAAATACAACTACTCCTGTGTGGGATGCTAACATGATAGATATGGCCAGTCATACACACTTTTAACAATTATAAAGAGTAAGTTAAAGAAAAAATAGTAAGCAGTATCATCATCTTTCTCCATAGTAGGTTTATGGGGGTGATAGAGTGGCAAGATGAGAAGACTGTGAGAGCTTTGGACACCTCTCCAGGTAGAGGTACAAAGACCCCTGTCACATACAGTGAATTTCATGGAAATAGTCTCAGAAATGTCAAAGTTCAACATTTTTTGTAGCACTGACAATGAACATGATTCTTCTTGATATATAAAAAATTTTAAATTGTAGATTTTGATTGGAATCATCATAGAATTTGACTCAGTTGATAGTAAACAGCTGAATTAAATATACTAATTGTTATGGATTGAATTCTTTCTCCCATAAATTCCTGTAAGTCCTCAGTACCTCAGAATGTAACCTCATTTGGTACAGGTTCTTATCAGAGTTAAGATTAGCTCATTAGCTCAGGTCCTAATCCATTATACACACTGCCTCTTGAGACCTGCCTCTTGAGAAACTTGTATTCAGGTCAGGAAGCAAATTGGAACTGGACATAGAACAACAGACTGGTTCCAAATAGGAAAAAGAGTACGTCAAGGATGTATACTGTCACCCTGCTTATTTAACTTCTATGCAGAGTACATCATGAGAAACGCTGGGCTGGAGGAAGCACAAGCTGGAATCAAGATTGCCAGGAGAAATGTCAATAACCTCAGATATGCAGATGACACCACCCTTATGGCAGAAAGTGAAGAGGAACTCAAGAGCCTCTTGATGAAAGTGAAAGAGGAGAGTGAAAAAGTTGGCTTAATGCTCAACATTCAGAAAACGAAGATCATGGCATCTGGTCCCATCACTTCATGGATAGATGGGGAAACAGTGGAAACAATGGCTGACTTTATTTTTCTGGGCTCCAAAATCACTGCAGATGGTGATTGCAGCCATGAAATTAAAAGACGCTTACCCTTTGGAAGGAAAGTTATGACCCAACAAAGGTTCGTCTAGTCAAGGTTATGGTTTTTCCAGTGGTTGTGTATGGATGTGAGAGTTGGACTGTGAAGAAAGCTGAGCACCGAAGAATTGATGCTTTTGAACTGTGATGTTGGAGAAGACTCTTGAGAGTCCCTTGGACTGCAAGGAGATCCAAACAGTCCTTCCTAAAGGAGATCGGTCCTGGGTGTTCATTGGAAGGACTGATGCTAAAGCTGAAACTCCAATACTTTGGCCACCTCATGCGAAGAGCTGACTCATTGGAAAAGACCCTGATGCTGGGAGGGACTGGGGGAAGGAGGAGAAGGGGACAACAGAGGATGAGATGATTGGATGGCATCACAGACTCGATGGACATGGGTTTGGGTAGACTCTGGGAGTTGGTGATGGACAGGGAGGCCTGGCGTGCTGCAGTTCATAGGATCACAAAGAGTCGGACATAACTGAGCAACTGAACTGAACTGAACTAATCCACTATGACTGGTGTCCTTATAAAGAAGGAAAATTTGATGCAGGGAGAACTCCATGTGAACACAAAGATAACCATCTGAAAGCTGCAGACAGAGGCCTGGAACAGATCCTCACTCACAACACTCAGAAAACAAAACAAAAAGCTGCCCACACCTTAATTGCAAACTTTTGGTCTTCACAACTGTGAGATGGTGAATCTGGATTGTTTAAGGCACCTACTTTGTCATGCTCTTGTAAGAGCCCTTGCAAAGTACCATACTAACCATATCTGTTGCAGAAATAATTTTGCTTTTTAAAATGTCAGACATTTTCAAAGTTGTGGTATAAAGGGGCTATTAATGAATATTGGACTATTTACCAAGTTCATAGGAAGCCCACAGAGCTCACTGCAACCATTCTCTCAGTGACCACATCTAGTTTTGAGGTCAGCAATTTTGAACTGGCATTTCAAAGTTTCTGGATTATGTTGTTCTAATCCACCAAATGAAAGACTTTGTTATAAATCTAAAAAATATGTGTAGGGAATCTATATAAGAAAAATTACAAAACTCTGATGAAAGAAATCACAGAAGAATTAAAGAGATATTCTAAATTCATGGATAGAATGACTCAGTATTGTCAAGATGTCAGTTCTTCCCAACTTGATCTATTGTTGTTGTTGATCATTTACTAAATCATGATTTACTTTTTGCAACCTCATGGACTGCAGCACACCAGGCTTCCTTGTCCTTTATTGTTTCCTGGAGTTTGCTCAAACTCATGTCCATTGAGTCACTGACGCCATCTAACCATCTCATCCTCTGCCACCCCCTTCTTATTTTGCCTTCAATCTTTCCCAGCATCAGGGTCTTTTCCATCGAGTCGGTTCTTCACATTAGGTGGCCAAAATATTGGAGCTTCAGCTGCAGCATCAGTCCTTCCAATGAATATTCAGGGTTGATTTCCTTTAGGATTGATTGCTTTGATCTTCTTGCTATCCCAGGTACTCTCAAGAGTCTTCTCCAGCTCCACAGTTCAAAAGCATCATTTCTTCTATGCTCAGCCTTCTTTACGGTCCAACTCTCACATCCATACATGACTACTGGAAAAACCATTGCTTTGACTATATACAGACCTTTGTCAACAAAGTGATGTCTCTGCTTTTTAATATGGTGTCCAGGTTTGTCATAGCTTTCCTTCCAAGAAGCAAGTGTCTTTTAATTTCATGGATGCAGTCACCATCTGCGGTCATTATGGAGCTTGACTTGGTGTAATCTCATCCAAAATCCAAACAAGTTATTTTGTGGCTATCAAAATATATTCTAAAGTCTATGTGAAGTGGCAAAAGAACCAGAATGGCTAACACAATGTTGAAGAAGAACGAAGCTGGAGGATTGATTCTATCCAATTTAAGACTTACTATAAAGCCACAATAATCACCACTGTGATATTACTGAGCAAACAGACAGATAGATCAATGAAACAGAATAATAGCCCCAAAATAGAGCCATGTAAATTTAGTCAACTTATCTTTGACAAAGGAACAAAACAGTGCAATGGAAAAATAGTATTTGAACAAGTGGTGCTAGAAGAGCTGACATCTACATGCAAAACAGAAAAAAAAAAAAAGACACAAGTCTTACATGCTACACAAAAATTAACTCAAAATGGATCCAAGAACTAAATACGTAAAATTTAAAACTAGAAAACTCCCAGAATGTAGCATAGGAGGCAACCTAGATAACCTTGGGTAGAACTAGGACATTTTGAATACAGAACCAAAGGTACAACCCATGAAAGCAATAATTGATCAGTTGGACTTCATTAAAACTAAAAACTTCTGATCTGAGAAAGAGTGTTTAGAGAATGGGAAGTCAAACCACAGACTGGGAAGAAATATTTACAAAAAACAGATCTGATAAAGGACGGTTGTCTAAAACACACAAAGAACTCCTAATACTCAACACTAAGAAAATAAACAACTCAATTAGAAAGTGGGCCAAATATTGTAACAGACAAGTCACAGATAAAGATGTCAAATAAGCCTATGAAAAGATTCTGCACATCATGTACGAAATGCAAATTAAAACAAGACACCACTACATACCTCTCAGAAGAGCCAAAATCCAGAGCACCAAATGCTGACAAGGATATGGAGCAACAGGACCTCTCACTTATTTTTAATGAAAACTTAGTCACTTTGGATGGTAGTTCAGCAATTCTTTCAAAACTAAAGATACACTATTGTAAGATCTGTCAATCATACGTCTTGCTATTTAACCAAAGGAGTTGAATATTTGCGTTCTTACAAAAACGTACATCATAATATTTTTAGTAGCTTTATTTGTAACAGTCTAAACTTGTAAGCCACCAAGACATCCTTCAGTAGGTGAGCAGATAAACCATGGCACAACAGACAGTGAAATATTATTCAGCACTAAAAATAAATGATCTATCAAGCCCTTGAAAGACATGGAGAAGCCATAAATTCATATTTTTTAAGTGAAAAGTGAAGTCGCTTAGTCATGTCCCACTCTTTATGACCCCGTCAACTGTAACCTATCAGGCTCCTCTGACCATAGGATTCTCCAGGCAAGAATACTGGAGTGGGTTGCCATTTCCTTCTCCAGAGGATCTTCTGGACTCAGGGATGGAATCTGGGTCTCCTGCATTGCAGGCAGACTCTTTACCATCTGAGTCACCAGGGAAGGCCTTTAAGTGAAAAAGTCAATCTAAAAAAAAATCTACATAACCATATGATTCTACCTATATGACATTCTGGGGAAGGTACAACTGTGAAGACAGGAAAAATATTAGTTTTCCAGAGTTGGGGAGGGGATAGAGATGAAATAATAGCGCATGGGGAATTTTTAGGGTAGTGAAATTATGCAATTATGAGAGATATAAGTTACTATGAAAGTGAAAGTGTCAGTTGCTCCGTCGTTTCCAATTCTGTGTGACCCCTTGGACTGTAACTTGCCAGGCTTCTCCATCCCTGGGTTTTTCCAGGCAAGACTACTGGAGTGGGTTGCCATTTTCTTTTCCAGATAAGTCATTATACATCTGTGCAAAATTGTGGAATATATATAACACCATGAGTGAACCATAATGTAAACTATGGACTTTAATTAATTATAAGGTGATGTAGGTTTATCACATGTAATAAATGATCCAATCTGCCGGGGAAGGTTTTAAATGAGGAGGTTTGTGTATGTGTGAGCCTATGCAGGTAGTAGGCCAGGCTATATAAGAAATTCTTGTAACTTCCCACCAATTTTTCTCTAAAACGTAAACTACTATTAAAAAATAAAGTAATAATAAAAAATGTTCAGAGAGGTTTACTAAATTATCTGTCAACAAAATAGTAAAGCTAAATGGAAGCAAAATAATTGTCTCCAACTAATATTTTCAGTTCTTACTCCATTTGAAAATATGATATTTCATATTTTGCCCCTGCCCGGTGGTGCAGTAGTAAAGAATCTGGCTGCCAATGCAGGAGATGCAAGAGATGCAGGTTTGAATGGCAGCCCACTCCAGTATTTTGTCTGGGAAATCCTATGGCCAGAGGAGCTTAGTGGGCTATAGTCCATGGAATCACAAAACGGTCAGACATGACCTAATGCTTAAAACAACAACTAATTCTTTACATTCTATTCTTTATGCCTATAACTAATCATCTGTTTTAACAAAGAGTGTATATCCTGCAGGTATCAGTTTATACACAGATGCATTCTGCATATTATTTAGTCAGTTTAATACCAGAGATGGATAGCAGAACAGTGAAGTAACTATTTACATTTGTACTTTTATATTAATTGGCATCAAAACAAGAGTAGTAGATAGAAAAAGGTGGCATGTTTAATACCGTCATACCTACACAGGGGTTAAGTGTGACTATGCATAGAGAAATATTGATAGAGTTTATATGGGAAATAGAATTAGAGTAGTTTTTCCTTCCTCTTTATGATGCTCTGAATCAAATAAAACCCATTAAATCAACCACATACTAAATATTTGGGAAACTCAGACATCATAAGTTCTATCTGTTAAGTGAGGTTGAGAAAATAAGAAACTTGCAACTTTCTCCTTTGGAGAACTTCAAACTTTTGAAGGCTGTAAATAAATTCATTAAAATATAAGCAAATGCAGTTTAATGACATAATAATAAATAGTGGCTGCCCAGCACCAGCTACTCCTGAAACATGCTTAGGAGGGACAGAGCAGTAAGTGGTATCCTAGGAGCTTTGCAGGAGGTCAGCCCAAGGGAATACTTTCTGTTCTGCTGGATTTGGAGAATTCTGACCTTTAAGATTCTTGCATTAGCTTACTGGGGCTACACAGTGTGCTACTAAATCTCTTTTTCTAAACCTAAGTGGTCTTCAAAGAAAAGTTCAAGCTCCAACTTTTCACTAAATCTACTTCAGCCACTTGAAAGCGAACAAAACTTTTGAACATAGATCAAACCTGCAAGAGTAAAGAGAAACCAGTCACCGAAGTGTGAATGGGGTTAAAGCCTGCTCATAACCACAAAACCTTCTGACTGTATTCCCTCACCTAACACAGGGAAGCTTGCAGAGTTTATTTTATCTTTAGATGCTGTTTTATAAACTGTATATCCTCCTTAACACTGGGCTGTCCCCACTGACTGAAATATTCAGTTGCAGGAGACACATTTGCTCAGGGCTTTGAGCTCCGATTTTATTTAAAATCACACCCTAGTGCTGATTCAGCTGGACCTGGGCACCAGGCCTCCTCTTCTTGTTCCAGGGCCCCCTGGAACATCTTTCAATTCCTCTGAGCTTCAGTTTCTACAGTTGCATAATAACACAACTTTTTGATGATAATATAGCTATTTGATAGAAACAAAAATATATTCAGCAGGTACTGAAAATCCTGTTTATTAAGAGACTTTTTTGATGTAGACCATTTTTAAATCTTTACTGAATTTGTTAGAATATTGCCTCTGTTTCATGTTTTGGTTTTCTGGCCATGAGGCATGTGGGATCGTAGCTCCCCAATCCGGGATGGAGTCCACACCCCCTACATTGGAAGGTGAATTGATAACCACTGGACCACCAGGGAAGTCCCTGAAAACCCTATTTTGTAGGAGAGGACTTTAGGCTCTGAGAGAAGGGGCAGAGTGGGGCTGAATCCAGGTCCCTTCTCCTAACCTGCGAGTTTTATGGGCACCATCACTGCCCTCTCCTAGATAAATCAAATTGGAAATCAACAGTAATTTTCCTATGAGAAATTTCACGTGTACACTGTAGTAGTGAATAGTCCTTAATATATTATTCATATTCATATTTTATAAAAAGATGGCGCCAGATGTGGATGAGTTATCTCAAAGAGCAAGGTGTAAAAAGTGAAGGACGAATGCTTCTCAGAGAGGATGCCCCCAGAGACACAGTCATGGAGACACTTGGATGGAGTTTTTCCCATTCCACATACACTCAAAGCAGAATGATTTTTGCACCAGAAGAAAACAGCGGCCACTGAAAATCCAAGACCCGCCAGCTGAAGCTTTCCTACAGTATGAAAGACTAGTTGAAAGTCCCTCAGTCATGTCTGACTCTCTGCAACCCCATGGACTATACAGCCCATGGAATTCTCCAGGCCAGAACACTGGAGTGGGTAGCCTTTCCCTTCTCCAGGGGATCTTCCGAACCTAGGGATAGAACCCAGGTCTCCCACATTGCAGGAGGATTGTTTACCAGCTGAGCTACAACGGAAGCCCAAGATTACTAGAGTGGGTAACCTATCGCTTCTCCAGGGGATCTTCCCAACCCAGGAATCAAACTGGGGTCTCCTGCATTGCAGGCAGATTCTTTACCAACTGAGCTATGCATGCTTCCCATTTTCACTCAATCCAGGACGTGTCAGCAATGAATGCATTCTAAATGCATTTACAAATCTCTTAAATTCTTTATACTAATGAAATTCATGACTCTGCCTGCTTTGTGTGGCCTTGCAAATGTTCTCATGCATATTAGCTCTTGATTTTTCTAAAATCCTTTGGCTTTTGCTATGATGCACATAATTTAGCAGTGGGTTATCGTGTATTATTTTATAATTGATTTACATTGTTCTCTAATTGATTTTCTGTCTGAGTCACATCACTGCAAACACATGAAGAATCTCTCTGGAAGCTTAAAGAGACTGAAGGAAATTACAGTCTCTTACTGGAAAAAAATCTTATAAGCAAACCACTGCTCTGTGTGTGTGTGTATGTACATATAGAGCTGGGTGACCAAGAGTCTTAATATTCCCTTAAGCTTGATTAAAATTGGGCAGGCTTCTTTTTGACTCCAGGCCTGACCTCCCTATTCTTGGAGCATTTACTTTGGAAAATTTGCAAATAATTTCTATTTCTTTCTTAGGTGTAAATTTTTCAAAGGTGTCTTGCCAGTTTTGCAACCCACAAAGCCCTTTTCAAGGACCTGCAAGTCGTCTCTCTGCATCAAGAAGGATAGTGGCCCTACCTCCCAGGCTCTGTAGTATAGTAGGAACCTACTTTTAAAGGCGGACGAATTCACTAATTACCCAAGAACATCAAAGAATTGTCATCTCCTCTTTGTGATTTTTTTTTCCAAGTCTAAAACCAATTTTCTTACAAAGCATGGGTTAGAAGGACAGTGTGTACCAGTCTCAATCGTTGACCACATTGTGCTGCCAACAAACTCAGGTTATTTCAGCTCTAACTGTGCATCTACTCAATAACAGGCACAAAACTTGGCCTGGAGTTTCAAACATGACCAAGATCTAGGCCACAGATCTGAGGATCATAGAGTGGAGTGGACCCAGTCATGGTCAGGGAGTCAATTTCCCTTAGAATTGGTTAGCTTTGCTGTTTCATGGCCACAACCTGTACCTTCCACCTCCTGCAACCTCCCTCCAGTGAGTCTCCAGGAGTCCAGAGAAATAAGTTTCTACAAGCCTTTAAAAATATTCTGTCTCTCCTGTGAACTCAATGGACCGCTTGTTCTCCTTAGTACAGTCTGTGATTACGGAGTGCTCAGTACATACATTGCATAATTAAATGCAATTTCTGCCTCATGATTAAAATTGACAGGTGATTGATATTTAATGATACATCAACTTGATGTTTCATCAGAAGTCTGCATTACTTATATATCCTGTTTTATTAGAAAAACTATACTTTAATATGTACAACTGAGAAAGCCACATCAGGGACCCCTAGGAAATCACAATTGCCAAAGTCAGTTGTGATGTCTACCTAGCAATTGCTAAAGAGTATTTTAATAAAGCCATTAAAAAAAAAAAAAAAAAACCCTTGTTGTTGTTGTTGTTTAGTCACTCAGCCATGTCTGACTTGTTGTGATCCCGTGGACAGTAGCCCTCCAGGCTCCTCTATTCATGGAATATCCCAGGCAAGAATACTGGAGTGGGTTGCCATTTCCTACTCCAGGGCATTTTCCCAGATCAAAGATTGAACCCATGTCTCCTGTATTGACAGGCAGATTCTTTACTTCTGAGCCACCTGGAAAATCCACTGAAATATTAATCCTTAGATATTCCTTAGATAATCCTTAGAATTCAGAGGATTTACTCATTTACTTCAAGTTTTGACTTTTTTTGCGTATGCGTGAATTAGCCTAGTCCAGATGTTTCTTAATTAGTTTAAAAATAGAGCTTTATATTTTATTATATTCTTCACATTCTTTAATCCTAAAGCCATGCACATCCCAAATTTGCAAGGAATGTACCAAATGATATTATTCTATTTTCTGCATTAGCAAAGTTAGCTAGTGTTAATTCCAATTCAGTGTTCGAAGTACATCAAAGTTCAAAGTGCAAAAGAACAAGCTCTTGCAATAAAAATGGCACAAAGTTGATTTGTACTATGGTTCCAATTTTTGTTTGGGGAAGGAAGATGAGACTCTACAGATGTTGCCCAAAGAAACCAAGGCAGGAGCTTCAGCTAAGTCGTAAATGATCAGAGCAGGTTTGGTGATCACTGGAGCAGGGATAATATACACTGTGTTTGTTTACATCTAGTCAATGAGGATTCATAATATATTGGGTGTAACAAATCCTGCAACTAGCCAGCACGTTTCCTGTGAGGCAGGTACATGTTCAGCATATTACTTGGTGTAAAGGAGATATAACAAAAGCAGGGTACATAGTGCTGTGTGTTACAGGTTGAATTGTGTCCTCCCCACAGAAAAGTTAAAGTCCTGAACCCCAGCACCTATGAATATGACTTTATTTGGAAACTGGGTCTTTGTAGATACTATACAACTAAGATGGGACTATTAGGGTGAGCCCTAATCAATATGGCTGCTATCTTGATGAGAAGATGGAAATTCAGATTTAGACACAGACACACATGTGATGACAGAGGCAAAGATTAGGATGAGGAAGCTGCAAGCCAGCGAAGGAAAAAGATTGTCAACAGCCACGAGAAGCAAAGAAAGAATAAAGGAAGAATTCTCCCCTGAAGTTTTCAGAAGGAGAAGGGACCTACTGACACCTTGATTTTGGCCTTCTAGCTTCCCAAACTGTAAAATAATAAATGTCTGTTGCATCAAGGCAGCTAGATTATGGTGTTTTGTTACAGGAGCACTAGGAAGTAAGAAGGAGAAGGCAATGGCACCCCACTCCAGTACTCTTGCCTGAAAAATCCCATGGGCAGAGGAGCCTGGTAGGCTGTAGTCCATGGGGTCGCTAAGGGTTGGACACGACTGAGCGACTTCACTTTCAGTTTTCACTTTCATGCATTGGAGAAGGAAATGGCAACCCACTCCAGTGTTCTTGCCTGGAGAATCCCAGGGCCTGGGGAGCCTGGTGGGCTCCGTCTATGGGGTCACACAGAGTCGGACACGACTGAAGCGACTTAGCAGCAGCAGCAGGAACTAATACACCTCCTCTTCAAAACCCACCACTACACAGACCTTTGTTGGTCACCAGCTTTATACTGGAAAGTGAAAGTGTTAGTCTTTCAGTCGTGTCCTACTCTTGGCGACCCCATGGACTGTAGCCCGCCAGGCTCCTCTGTCCATGGGATTCTCCAGGCAAGAATGCTGGAGTGGGTTGCCATTTCCTCCTCCAGGGGGTCTTCCCTACCCAGGACCTGAACCCAGTTCTCCTGCATTGCAGGAAGATTCTTTACTGTCTGAGCCACCAGAGAAGCCAGCTTTGTATTAAACAGTGGGTTATTTCCGAGGATGCAAAGATGAATAAATTGTGGTAGGTCTCTTGAAGAAGAGTGCATATTTTGCACAATTTGGACACTTTGGCATAGCTGGGCATAATAGCAGATGGAAGCCCAGAAAAGGAAGTTTTGATTTCTTGCAGCATATACTTTCAAACAATAGCTGTATTGTGAACCTCTTCCCAGGGCTACAGGATACTTTGCAAAGATGTAGATTTAAAATGATAAAACCTAAGCACAGACTGTTATGCAAACTGTAGTTTTCAGCTCCTATATTTATTAAGGAACCATTTCTGTAGGCTAGAAGATTAAAGGTGGGAATTGTAAATCATTGCTTCTCTACATGTTATTTTCAAATCTCCTGTATGGCTCCAGCAGAGAGAAATCTGTGTACTTTACCGTGATCTGGTCCTGAGTTTGTATTTCTTCTTGGTAATTGTTCTTCAGTTTTGCAAGCAGCTTTGTGAAATTACATCTCTTTCTGTCAAATATGTATGATGTTTGATTTCAGGAAAGCATTAGTGGTCACTGGTAAGTTTGGGATATCTACATTGGCAATTGCATTAAAGGCAAAAGCGCCTCTTATTCTCTAAGGCTTTTATTTCATTCCAACTCTCAGCATTTTTAATATGGAAGAGAATTTTGAGGATAAATCAACAGTGGGAGGAATCCTGAGAGATTTGGGCACTATTAGGGGTATTGCTTTAAAATTGTTGTTTGGATTCCTCTCTTTTTGAAACCTTAACAATGGTGTTTGACAAGTAAATTACAATGAATCAATCTTTTTACCATATGCTCTCACTATTCAGTATGAACATCTGCCCTGGGGTCTTGTAAACTAACCATAGACTTTTCTTAAGGAATATTGCAAGAGAAGTTATCCAGCATTTCTCACCTCATTTGATGCAAATGCAATAAATTATGAGCTCTAGAAAAACTAAAAAGGATATGGAGTCAAACACTATATCTTTCAGTGAGCAAATTAAAATTTAATAATTAGAGTTATCATCTAACTCCTGGGTGTTGAACTCCTTTCTCTATCATTCTCTTTCACAGAAACATACCTGGAAAAACTCAAATAAGGACTTAGATTTAGATATCTTCTTCCCCTCCTTTCCTTTCCTTAGGAAAAAATTTCAGGCCAAGAGTAATGACTTTTTCATGATTATACAAATAAGAGTATATGAGTATATATACTCCCGTGTCTTCTGCATTGCAGGCAGATTCTTTACAGTCTGGGCCACCACAGAAGACCTGGCATGGGGCTTAGCAAAATGATAATCTAAAATCTCAGAACTTCTCTATCCCCAGTTTCAAAACCTTGTCCCGGAGAGGTGCTTCTGTGATGGAAATTGTTATTCCTCCTTGTCCTGTTTATGGCAAAGGAAAACTATGAATGCTGTACTTATTGAGAGATGAAAAGAACAAAAATTTCCTCTTCCCTTGAGACTTTGATGAATTTTACTAATAATGTTTTCATTCAAAACAACAACAAAAGCTCAGTTTTATCAGTGAAGAGCAGGCTTACATCACTTCTAGCAAAATAAAAGACAGTTGGTTTGTGATTTTTAATGTGCATGCCCCGCATCACCTGAAATTCTTAATCCCATTGGGTATGTAAGTATGTGATTTTCCCTCCATTGCAGAAACAGCAGGTCCTTGCTCATTTCGCTGGCTGTCATACCACTGGGCTCTGTCTACACTATGGATACACTGAAGCTCACAGGTTTGGCATTTTGACAGAATCTTTGACCCCAAGTCTTAATGCTGCTCATTACTGGCTTGTTTTGTCTAGATTTCTGTGAGCTGTACCTTGAGAGATGATTCTGTGAACAGCTGAAGCTGTTCTGAGCCTTGCAGTGAAATCTGGCCATGACCTGACATTGACCTCCCTGGGCTGGGATCTTGCCCTCAGGAATGTGATCATACAGAACATGTCAGCAGCCCACATCCCAGATGCCTATTAAACACCAGATGTAAGTTGATGAATAATTTTCACACTCCTGACTCAACTGTGTGATGACTCAGAATCTATGCTGCTATCTCTTCTAGGAGGCAGTGTTTGTAACTGTAATATCTGCGTGATGAAATGTGCAAACTGTGCTTTCTGAGATCCAATGGAATAATCATTGTGTCTGTGAGCTGGCTAAGTGAAATGGGTGACCATTTCCTTTAGGTGACCATTCAGAGTCATATTTTGCTCTTAAATGTGCTGCTGGAAGTTCACTACCTGTGATTTGTAGACCCAATCTACAGTCTCTTTTCTGGGCCTTTTCTCTGATCAGAATATTAATCTATCAAATAACTTCAAAAAAGAAAGAACCTCTGAGAGGTGCCAGGGAGAAGTGAAGCAACAAGATGAGACACATTGTGCAGGAGAGTTGGAGTCAAGGCTGGAATCAGTCTACAGATTTAGGGACCAGAAGGTACAAATAAAATATGCAAATTGAGCAAAAGGTTACTCTGCAAGATCAACAAGACGGCACATATATTTTATGATGATTAAGTAATCAAGGCAATTGAGTATCCCATTTATTTGATTCATTCAGAAAGTATTTTTTATGTTTCAAATAATTATAATTCAATCATTAATATTAGCAAAATAAACAATTCTTTATATTTTGTAAAGACTTTTTCCACTTAAGATCATGAAGGATGTTGTTCTGCAATTTTCTTTTAGTGTCCTTGTTAGGTTTTTGCATTGAGATTATACTGGCCTCAAAAAATGATTTGGAAGTATTCCTTTCTCTTTTACTTTCTGATGATGTTTGTATATGATTGATAGTGTTTTATCTTTACATGTTTGATAGAACTCGCTGGTGAAATTTATCTGAGCCTAGAGTTTATAGGAAATGTTTGCTAGGAAACTCAATTTTTAATAGACATACAACTATTTAGATTTTCTATTTATCTTGTCAGTTTTGGAAAGTTGTGTTTTTCAAGATCATTCAAAAAATATGTATGTCACTTATCAATCATGTGTTGAGTACCATAAAGGATATAGAGAAAACACACACAGCCATTACAGAGACCATGTGAACTTAAGGGAGAAAATAACCTACAGCCAGATTATTGTACCCAGCAAGGATCTCATTCAATATGAAGGAGAAATCAAAAGCTTTACAGACAAGCAAAAGCTGAGAGAATTCAGCACCACCAAACCAGCTCCCAACAAATACTAAAGGATATTCTCTAGACAGGAAACACAAAAACAGTGTATAAATTTGAACCCAAAACAATAAAGTAAATGGCAACGGGATCATACTTATCAATAATTACTTTAAACATAAATGGGTTGAATGCCCCAACAAAAAGACAAAGACTGGCTGAATCGATACAAAAACAAGACCCCTACATATGCTGTCTACAAGAGACCCACCTCAAAACAGGGGACACATACAGACTGAAAGTGAAGGGCTGGAAAAAGATTTTCCATGCAAATAGGGACCAAAAGAAAGCAGGAGTAGCAATCCTCATATCAGATAAAATAGACTTTAAAACAAAGGCTGTGGAAAGAGACAAAGATGGTCACTATATAATGATCAAAGGATCAATCCCAGAAGAAGATATAACAATTATAAATATATATGCACCCAACACGGGAGCACCACAATATGTAAGACAAATGCTAACAAGTATGAAAGGAAAAATTAACAATAACACAATAATAGTGGGAGACTTTAATACACCACTCACACCTATGGATAGATCAACTAAACAGAAAATTAACAAGGAAACACAAACTTTAAATGATACAATAGGCCAGTTAGACTTAATTGATATCTATAGGACATTTCATCCCAAAACAATGAATTTCACCTTTTTCTCAAGCGCACAGGGAACCTTCTCCAGGATAGATCACATCCTGGGCCATAAATCTAGCCTTGGTAAATTCAAAAAAATTGGAATCATTCCAAGCATCTTTTCTGACCACAATGCAGTAAGATTAGATCTCAATTACAGAGGAAAAACTATTAAAAATCCCAACATATGGAGGCTGAACAACACGCTGCTGAATAACCAACAAATCACAGAAGAAATCAAAAAAGAAATCAAAATTTGCATAGAAACGAATGAAAATGAAAACACAACAACCCAAAACCTGTGGGACACTGTAAAAGCAGTGCTAAGGCAAAAGTTCATAGCAATACAGGCATACCTCAAGAAACAAGAAAAAAGTCAAATAAATAACCTAACTCTACACATAAAGCAACTATAAAAGGAAGAAATGAAGAAGCCCGGGGTTAGTAGAAGGAAAGAAATCTTAAAAATTAGGGCAGAAATAAATGCAAAAGAAACAAAAGAGACCATAGCAAAAGTCAACAAAGCCAAAAGCTGGTTCTTTGAAAGGATAAATAAAATTGACAAACCATTAGCCAGACTCAACAAGAAACAAAGGGAGAAAAATCAAATCAATAAAATTAGAAATGAAACTGGAGAGATCACAACAGACAACACAGAAATACAAAGGATCATAAGAGACTACTATCAACAATTATATGCCAATAAAATGGACAACGTGGAAGAAATGGACAAATTCTTAGAAAAGTACAACTTTCCAAAACTCGACCAGGAAGAAATAGAAAAACTTAACAGACCCATCACAAGCACAGAAATTGAAACTGTAATCAGAAATCTTCCAGCAAACAAAAGCCCAGGTCCAGACGGCTTCACAGCTGAATTCTACCAAAAATTTAGAGAAGAGCTAACACCTATCATGCTCAAACTCTTCCAGAAAATTGCAGAGGAAGGTAAACTTCCAAACTCATTCCATGAGGCCACCATCACCCTAATACCAAAACCTGACAAAGATGCCACAAAAAAAGAAAACTACAGGCCAATATCACTGATGAACATAGATGCAAAAATCCTTAACAAAATTTTAGCAACCAGAATCCAACAACACATTCAAAAGATCATACACCATGACCAAGTGGGCTTTATCCCAGGGATGCAAGGATTCTTCAATATCCACAAATCAATCAATATAATACACCACATTAACAAATTGAAAAATAAAAGCCATATGATTATCTCAATAGATGCAGAGAAAGCCTTTGACAAAATTCAACATCCTTTTATGATAAAAACCCTCCAGAAAGCAGGAGTAGAAGGAACATACCTCAACATAATAAAAGCTATATATGACAAACCCACAGCAAACATTATCCTCAATGGTGAAAAATTGAAAGCATTTCCTCTAAAGTCAGGAACAAGACAAGGGTGCCCACTTTCACCATTACTATTCAACATAGTTGTGGAAGTTTTGGCCACAGCAATCAGAGCAGAAAAAGAAATAAAAGGAATCCAAATTGGAAAAGAAAAAGTAAAACTCTCACTGTTTGCAGATGACATGATCCTCTACATAGAAAACCCTAAAGACTCCACCAGAAAATTACTAGAACTAATCAATGATTATAGTAAAGTTGCAGGATATAAAATCAACACACAGAAATCCCTTGCATTCCTATACACTAATAATGAGAAAATAGAAAGAGAAATTAAGGAAACAATTCCATTCACCATTGCAACAGAAAGAATAAAATACTTAGGAATATATCTATTTAAAGAAACTAAAGACCTATATATAGAAAACTATAAAACACTGGTGAAAGAAATCAAAGAAGACACTAATAGATGGAGAAATATACCGTGTTCATAGCTTGGAAGAATCAATATAGTGGAAATGAGTATACTACCCAAAGCAATCTATAGATTCAATGTAATCCCTATCAAGCTACCAATGGTACTCTTCACAGAGCTAGAACAAATAATTTCACAATTTGTATGGAAATACAAAAAACCTCGAATAGCCAAAGCAATCTTTAGAAAGAAAAATGGAACTGGAGGAATTAACCTGCCTGACTTCAGGCTCTACTACAAAGCCACAGTCATCAAGACAGTATGATACTGGCACAAAGATAGAAATATAGATCAATGGAACAAAATAGAAATCCCAGAGATAAACCCACTCACATCTGGACACTTTATCTTTGACAAAGGAGGCAAGAATATACAAGGGAGAAAAGACAATCTCTTTAACAAGTGGTGCTGGGAAAACTGGTCAACCACTTGTAAAAGAATGAAACTAGAACACTTTCTAACACCATACACAAAAATAAACTCAAAATCGATTAAAGACCTAAACGTAAGACCAGAAACTATAAAACTCCTAGAGGAGAACATAGGCAAAACACTCTCTAACATACATCACAGCAGGATCCTCTATGACCCAGCTCCCAGAATATTGAAAATAAAAGCAAAAATAAACAAATGGGACCTAATTAAACTTAAAAGCTTCTGCACAACAAAGGAAACTATAAGCAAGGTGAAAAGACAGCCTTCAGAATGGGAGAAAATAATAGCAAATGAAGCAACTGACAAACAACTAATCTCAAAAATATACAAGCAACTCCTACAGCTCAATTCCAGAAAAATAAATGACCCAATCAAAAAATGGGCCAAAGAACTAAATAGACAATTCTCCAAAGAAGACATACAGATGGCTAACAAACACATGAAAAGGTGCTCAACATCACTCCTCATCAGAGAAATGAAAATCAAAACCACTATGAGGTACCATTTCACGCCAGTCAGAATGGCTGCGATCCAAAAGTCTACAAGCAATAAATGCTGGAGGGGATGTGGAGAAAAGGGAACCCTCTTACACTGTTGGTGGGAATGCAAACTAGTACAGCCACTATGGAGAACATTGTGGAGATTTCTTAAAAAACTGGAAATAGAACTGCCTTATGATCCAGCAATCCCACTGCTGGGCAAACACACTGAGGAAACCAGAAGGGAAAGAGACACGTGTACCCCAATGTTCATCACAGCACTGTTTATAACAGCCAGGACATGGAAGCAACCTAGATGTCCATTAGCAGATGAATGGATAAGAAAGCTGTGGTACATATGCACAATGGAGTATTACTCAGCCATTAAAAAGAATACATTTGCATCAGTTCTAATGAGGTGGATGAAACTGGAGCCTATTATACAGAGTGAAGTAAGCCAGAAAGAAAAACACCAATACAGTATACTGACACATATATATGGAATTTAGAAAGATGGTCACAATAACCCTGTATACAAGACAGCAAAAGAGACACTGATATATAGAACAGTCTTTTGGACTCTGTGGGAGAGGGAGAGGGTGGGATGATTTGGGAGAATGACATTGAAACATGTATAATATCAAATATGAAACGAGTCGCCAGTCCTGGTTCGATGCATGATACTGGATGCTTGGGGCTGGTGCACTGGGACCACCCAGAGGGATGGTATGGGGAGGGAGGAGGGAGGAGCGTTCAGAATGGGGAACCCATGTATACCTGTGGTGGATTCACGTTGATATATGGCAAAACCAATACAATAGTGTAAAGTTAAAAAATAAAATATAATAAAGATAAATAAAAGTAAGGGACAAGACACTTGAGTCTGAAAACTTTTTCTGAAGACAAAGAAAACTCCTAGAGAACAGGTAACAGTGATTGCTGTAGAATTCACAAGGACAAGAATCTGATAAGTCTCCTTGGGGTCAGGAGGGTGGTATTTGAGGTGATCCTTGAAGATGAGAGAGTGTCCCTGATGGTTCAGCTGGTAAAGAACCGGCCTGCAGTGCAGGAGACCTGGGTTTGATCCCTGGGTTGGGATGATCCCCTGGAGAAGGGAAAGGCTACCCACTCCAGTATTCTGGCCTGGAGAATTCCATGGTATAGAATACTACATATTTTATCCCATGAGAAACGCTGGACTGGAAGAAACACAAGCTGGAATCAAGATTGCCGGGAGAAATATCAATAACCTCAGATATGCAGATGACACCACCCTTATGGCAGAAAGTGAAGAGGAACTCAAAAGCCTCTTGATGAAAGTGAAAGAGGAGAGTGAAAAAGTTGGCTTAAAGCTCAACATTCAGAAAACGAAGATCATGGCATGCGGTCCCATCACTTCATGGGAAAGAGATGGGGAAATAGTGGAAACAATGTCAGACTTTATTTTTCTTGGCTCCAAAATCACTGCAGATGGTGACTGCAGCCATGAAATTAAAAGACGCTTACTCCTTGGAAGGAAAGTTATGACCAACATAGATGGCATATTCAAAAGCAGAGACATTACTTTGCCAACGAAGGTTCGTCTAGTCAAGGCTATGGTTTTTCCTGTGGTCATGTATGCATGTGAGAGTTGGACTGTGAA
Organism: Bos indicus; assembly: GCF_029378745.1. Classification (NCBI taxonomy): domain Eukaryota; kingdom Metazoa; phylum Chordata; class Mammalia; order Artiodactyla; family Bovidae; genus Bos; species Bos indicus. The sequence goes on along the minus strand of NC_091779.1, from coordinate 64,370,558 downwards.
GAAGGCTGAGAGCCAAAGAATTGATGCTTTTGAACTGTGGTGTTGGAGAAGACTCTTGAGAGCCCCTTGGACTGCAAGGAGATCCAACCAGTCCATTCTGAAGGAGATCAGCCCTGGGATTTCTTTGGAAGGAATGATGCTGAAGCTGAAACTCCAGTACTTTGGCCAACTCACGTGAAGAGTTGACTCACTGGAAAAGACTCTGATGCTGGGAGGGATTGGGGGCAAGAGGAGAAGGGGACGACAGAGGATGAGATGGCTGGATGACATCATTGACTCGATGGATGTGAGTTTGAGTGAACTCCGGGAGTTGGTGATGGACAAGGAGGCCTGGCATGCTGCGATTCATGGGGTCGCAAAGAGTTGGACACAACTGAGTGACTGATCTGATGGAAGATTCTCTGGAGGAGGAAATGACTACTCACTCCAGTATTCTTGCCTGGAGAATTCCATGGACAGAGGAGCTTGGAAGGCTGTAGTCCCTGGGGTAAAAAAGAGTTAGACTCCACTGAGCAATCAAGCATCATTTGAAGATGAGGTGGATTTTAATTGGAAAAGAAGAGGGAGCAAGCAGCTGATATTCCAGAGAAAAATAAAGAGAGGAGCAGAGACAGAAAAGTGGAGATTTGTTGAGTAATTAAGTTGTGGGTAATAAACAAAGTGAATATATGAAAAGATCCTCACCTGTTAAATAGTCTAGTTGATTTATGGCCTCAATGTTAGGATATTCCACACAAGCTATTATATATTCCAGTGAGCTTTCATATTTAAGCAAAGCAATGCTCTTTTTCTTCTACTAACCCTCACAATTTGACTCTTATTTTTTGTGCGACTTGCATTGAGATAAAAGCTGCACATACATCTTAATATCCCTGCTTGTTAAGTGCGTGGAGACATGGAATGTGCACACCTGCCTTCACACAGAATGTTTCCATCTTTCCAGGAATCCCCTTCCTGTTCTTTCCCTGTCAATCCTCAGCCCATCCAGAGGAAAAGCCATTCTTATTTCTCCAACTAGGTTAGTTCTGTGCAACTAATATGTGCAATGTGGATGTTTTTGTGTCCAGTATGTTTCACTTGGCATTTTTCTATGAGATTAATCCATTATATTATGCAGATCAAAAGTTTGGTTTTAACTGTGTGTGTTAGGCACTCAGTCATGTCCAACTTTTTGTGACCCCATGGACAGCAGCCTGCCTGGCTTTTCTGTCCCTGGCGTGCTCCAGGTAAGAATACTGGGCTGGGTAGATCCCTTCTCCAGGTGATCTTCCCAAACCAAGGATTGAACCTGGGTCTCCTGCACTGCAGGCAGATTGTTTATCAACTGAGCCACCAGGGAAGTCTTCGTTTTTAACAAGTCAGTAGTAATTCATTAAATTAGTATATCCCAATGGGTCATTACTTCTCTGGAGAAGGCAATGGCACCCCACTCCAGTACTCTTGCCTGGAAAATCCCATGGGCGGAGGAGCCTGGTAGGCTGCAGTCCATGGGGTCGCTAAGAGTCAGACACGACTGAGCAACTTCACTTTCACTTTTCACTTTCATGCATTGGAGAAGGAAATGGCAACCCACTCCAGTGTTATTGCCTGGAGAATCCCAGGGACGGGGGAGCCTAGTGGGCTGCCGTCTATGGGGTCGCACAGAGTCAGACACGACAGAAGCGACTTAGCAGCAGCAGCAGCAGCATCACTTCTCCTGTTGATGGATTTTAGGCCTATTTTTAGTTTGGAGTATTTTAAGTAAATGCAGTCACTTTGTGAAATATTCTCCAAGTGTTAATATAATGATTGTGAGGTTCATCCATGGTTTTATGTTTAGTTGTTCTGTTTTACTGCTGAGTAGTATGAATTGTATTGATATACTACAGTTTTTTAAATCCACTACCAGTTGATGGACACTAGAATTTTTTCTGGGTTTTGACTATAAGATAATATGAATATACACATGCAAGTTTAATTGTACCTATTTGTTTTCATTTATCCTGAGTAAATACTAGTGAGTTGAACTGCAAGATCAAAACAGTCAATTCTAAAGGAAATTCATCCTGAACATTCATTGGAAGGACTGTTGCTGAAGCTGAAGTTCTTATACTTTGTCCACTGATGTGAAGAGTTGACTCATTGGAAAGAATCCTGATGCTGGGAAAGATCGAAGGCAGGAGGAGAAGGGGACGACAGAGGATGAGATGGTTGGATGGCATCCTCAACTCAATGGACATGAGTTTGAGCAAACTGTAGGAGATAGTGGAGGACCGGGAAGCCTGGCATGCTGCGGTCCATGGGTCACAAAGAGTTGGACATGAATGAGCAACTGAACAACAACACCTATGAGGACATTTCAGGAAGAGATTAGCATTTGAATCAGCAGACAAAATAAAGAAGATCACCTTCACTAAAGCATGTAGGCATCACCCACTCGGCTGAGAGACTGAATAGAACAAAAATGTGGAGGAAACATGAACTGACTCACTCTGCTTCAGATGGGACATCCATCTTCTCCGTCCTCTGAGCTCCTGGTTCTCCAGCCTTTGGACTCTGACCAAGACTTACACCTTCTATCCCTGGTTCTCAGGCCAACTGGCTCCAGTTCAGTCTCACACCATCAGTTCCCCTGGTTCTCATGCCTTTGAACGTCCATGGAACAACTCCACCTGCTTTCCTTTTTCTCCGGCTTGCAGGCAGAAGATCATGGAACTTTTCACCCCTATAACCCCATAAGCCAATTCCTGTGATAAATCTCATCTTATGTTGTTGTTATTGGTCAGTCACTAAGTCCTGTGCAACTCCTTGCTACCCCAATGGCCTGCAGCAGGTCTGGCTCCTCTGACCTCTACTGTCTCCTGGAGTTTGCTCAGATTCATGTCCATTGAGTCAGTGATGCTATCTAACCATCTCATCTGCTGCTGCCCCCTTATACTTTTGCCTTCAATCTTTCCCAGCATCAGGGTCTTTTCCAATGAGTGGTCTCTTCGAATCAGGTGGCCAAAGTATTGGAGCTTCAGTAACAGTGCTTCCAATGAAAATTCAGGGTTGTTTCCCTTTAGGATTGAATGGTTTGATCTCCTTTCTGTCCAAAGGAGTCTCAAGAGTCATTAGCACCACAGTTCAAAAATATCAATTCTTTGGTACTCAACTTTCTACATGGTCCAACTTTCACATCCAAACATGACTCCTGGAAAAGCCATAGCTTTGACTATACATACCTTTGTCCACAAAGTCATGTCTACTGTCTAGGTTTGTCATAGCTTTTCTTCCAAAGAGCAAGCATGTTTTTAATTTCATGGATGCAGTCACCATCCACAGTAATCTCTTCTTATATATTTCTCTATCCATCCCATTTGTTCTGTTTCTCTTAATTCAGCATCTTAATTTCAGCATCTGAAACCTTAATTCAGCATCTCACACTTTCTCCTACTAATCTGTCTCACTTGACTCCAAGAACACAGGTAGAGCTTATTATTATCCCAGTGTTCAGAGGGGGACACAGATCAGAGAAGTGAGGGAACTCAGAACTTCTGACTTCCACTCATAACACCCATCACCAGCCTTGGGAAAGTTTTGTTCTCCTGCTGGTAGAACAAGCCCAGACTGTAATAAGGCATTGTTTAACTTCCTCAGGACGGAGAAGACAATGGCACCCCACTCCAGTACTTTTGCCTAGAAAATCCCATGGACGGAGGAGCCTGGTAGGCTGCAGTCCATGGGGTCACTAAGAGTTGGACACGACTGAGCGACTTCACTTTCACTTTTCACTTTCATGCATTGGAGAAGGAAATGGCAACCCACTCCAGTGTTCTTGCCTGGAGAATCCCAGGGCCTGGGGAGCCTGGTGGGCTGCCGTCTATGGGGTCGCACAGAGTTGGACACGACTGAAGCGACTTAGCAGCAGCAACTTCCTCAGGAGAACCTGGTGAGGCCATAAGGGTTACCTGCAGGCAAGGGACCCCCATCAGCCCTTATGAGACCTGAGGAGAAGACTCTAGTTTTCAGTAAAACCTTTCATTCCCTCCCAGTGAACTCACACCCTTGTAGTTCATTGCGAAGTTTTCTTGAGCTTGTCACTGTGAACTTGTGTAAAAATATTGCTAGGTGATTAAAGTGAAAGGGATGCTAGGGGAAGCAAGACAGCTACTTCCAACTTTCTTATAGCTTCTTGAAGTAACATCGCCTCTAAATTTATTTTCTAATTAAAAACAACATACTAGCCTGGTTTTTTTTTAAGCCCCAGTTTTCTAGTTATGTCAAAAGAAATTTGAAAAATTAAAAGGAACTAATTTTGACTTTCTATGTTTGTCTCTGGGAAATGTTTCTGCCTTATCTGTTCCTAGACTGCATTTATCCATCTTCTAAATATATATTCTTTTTCCTGCAGAATGCTACACACTTCTTCCTGTGCTTGAAGGGTGACCTCAGATATGAGACAGAGAGAGAGAATTGGAAGAGCTCTTACACCAGTGGGTCCATGTCTCCATTTCTCAAGCTATCACCTATTTCATTTCATTTTCTTTTTCCTGGGTTTTGTCTACCCCACCCAGTTTGCCATGATCTATTTCTTTCTTACAGATGGTGACTGCAGCCATGAAATTAAAAGACACTTACTCCTTGGAAGGAAAGTTATGACCAACCTAGATAGCATATTCAAAAGCAAAGACATTACTTTGCCAACAAAAGTTCGTCTAGTCAAGGCTATGGTTTTTCCTGTGGTCATGTATGGATGTGAGAGTTGGATTGTGAAGAAGGCTGAGCACAGAAGAATTGATGCTTTTGAACTGTGGTGTTGAAGAAGACTCTTGAGAGTCCCTTGGACTGCAAGGAGATCCAACCAGTCCATTCTGAAGGAGATCAGCCCTGGGATTTCTTTGGAAGGAATGATGCTAAAGCTGAAACTCCAGTACTTTGGCCACCTCATGCAAAAACTTGACTCATTGGAAAAGACTGATGCTGGGAGGGATTGAGGGGCAAGAGGAGAAGGGGATGACAGAGGATGAGATGGCTGGATGGCATCACTGACTCCATGGATGTGAGTCTGAGTGAACTCCGGGAGTTGGTGATGGACAGGGAGGCCTGGTGTGCTGCGATTCATGGGGTCGCAAAGAGTCAGACACGACTGAGCGACTGATCTGATCTGATCTGATTTCTTTCCTGCCTTTACTTGTTTCTTGAATCCATTAATTCATCTTTTGATAGTCATTGGCCAACATACATATTTTTTAATGAAAAAAAATAAGTGAAATAGGTAATGCTACAGACTCCCAAAGACCTCCATGTCAAAATGCCCACTGTTGGTGAATATGATATGTTGCATGGAAATAAGGTTGCAAAGGAAATGAAGTTGAAATAGCTGAACTTGAAACAAGGCAATCATCCCGTGTTATCCTAGTGGCCCCAATGTAATCACATAGGCCCTTAAAAGTCGAAGAGGGAACCAGGGAGCATGTGAGATGGATAGGACGATGCAAGAGGAGGTCAGAGAGACTTGAGGTGTGAAAGCGGCATGAGGCATTTACTGGCTTTGGAAGTGGAAGGAGCCAGGAGACCAAGAATATGCAGGCAGCCTCTGCAAACCGGAGGAACAACAGAAGAAATGGATTGTCCCTTAGAAGCTGCAGGAAGAATTTGGCCCAGTCAACGCCTTGATTTTGATCCAAACACCCATTTCAGACCTTTGGCCTCCAGCATAGTAAGGAAGACTTCCCTGGTGGCTCAGACGGTAAAGCATCCACCTACAATGCGGGAGACCCAGGTTCAATCCCTGGGTAGGGAGAATCTCCTCAAGAAGGGAATGGCAACCCATTCCAGTATTCTTGCCCCCCACACACACAAAAAAGGGGGCTTAAAGAAATATTTTGGGCTTCCCTGGTGGCTTAGATGTTAAAGTGTCTGCCTGCAATGCAGGAGACCTGGGTTCGATCCCTGGGTTGGGAAGATCCCCTGGAGAAGGAAATGGCAACCCACTCCAGTGTTCTTGCCTAGAGAATACCATGGACAGAGGAGCCTGGCGGGCTACAGTCCAAGGGGTCGCAAAGAATCGGACACAACTGAGCGACTAACACACACACATAGTGAGGAAACTAAGGAGTAGTGTTTTAAGCCCCCAAGGGATAGTTTGTTAGAGCAGTCCTAGGGAACCAATCCAAGGAGGAAGCTAAACGTGCACTGGAATGCTGACAACCATGATCAAACCACAGCTCTCTAAAAGTGAGCTGCTCTGCTGCCTTTGAGTCCCTGCTGGGGAGACTGAGCCTGCATGGATGTGGGGCTGGGGGTGGGGGGGTGCTGGTTGTCATGGGAACATGTGTGCAAAAGCCTTCACTTTAACACAGTCTTTTCTTCAAATAATATATAATGATTGTATGTATGTGTGTGTGTACGAGCATGTGTTCTAAAATTTTGTTTTGACATTCATACATTTTTTAAATTAGTTTTTATTGGAGTATAGTTGCTTTACAATGTTGTGACATTCATATATTTTTAATATACCAGCGGCCTAAACACTGGGTATGGGGAAAGCTCTGTGATGTCCCACTGAGCATTTCTGAGCATCTCCATCTTTAGAGAGAACCCATATCAATCTCTGAGTGTTTTATTGCACTGATTTTGCTGTTGATCCCTCAGGCAATTAAGACCATGAAATGCAGCATATTCTCTCCTATCTTTGAGGAACTTTTTTCCCCTTTCTAACTATACACAGAATTACAGATAAAACTGCAGACTCCTTTCCTATGTTTTCCATATATACATATATATATATATATTATATTTTAAACATATAAAGCCTGAAGAAATGAACAAAATAAATGTGAGCATCTATGCAACATAAAATCCAAATGATAAATCAACTGCCTCTTTAAGCAATGAAGGCATGCAGTTATAGAGAGTGGTTCCTGGCTTTTAAATTATGATGTAGAATTAAACTAGTGGGAAATATTTTCCTGCCATAGTGTACTCTGTTTATATTTTCACAGCTATTTAACTTTTTGTCTTGTTTGGTTAAAATAATTTTTCTTGAATTGTGCCATATACATTCTGTGTCCTAGAAACCCGTGTCTGCCTTTTATCTGTGGTGTTTTTACTGAATACAGCTAGCACAGCATGACACTATTGTCTCTCCTGTATCCTTCATTGAACTAAAAGGTATAAATACATAATTGGAGACTGCATTTATAAATATTAATGAAAAGGCAATGTGATTGCTTTTGTCAGTTTTATGCAAATTCCAGAAACAAATTCCATCTTAAACACTTGTTATGATCCCTACGAAAATCAGTGAGAACCATGCTTTCTCCTATCATAGTAGATTATAGTTCTCTGTGTGGAAATTTTTTTTTTTAAATAGCAACTTACTGAGACCTTGAGTTCTATGTTTATTATATTCAAATGAGTGACAGTCTTTCCAGATAGCAGTATAACCAGTGATATAAAGAAAATATACCAAGAATTTTATAAATTATCATATTCTTAGATACTATGAGCTGAATTGTGGCCCTGGTCCTGCCCCATATTCATATATTTAAGTCCTAGCCTGCCAGTACTTCAGAAACTGACTGTCCTTGGAGGTACGGCCTATAAAGAGATGATTAGGTTAGCTGAGGTCACTAGAGTGGGTCCTGGTCCAATATGACCAGTGTCCTTGTAACGAGAGTTTAGGACACAGGCACGTATGGAGTGGAGAAGCCATGCAGACACAAGGAGAAGATGGCCACATATTGGCCAAGCACACACGCCTCAGGAGAAACCCCCTGTGGGTGGGCACATTGATCTCTTCAGCCTCCGTGTGGCTCAGCTGGTAAAGAATCTGCCTGCAGTGTGGGAGACCTGAGTTTGATCCCTGGGTTGGGAAGATCCCCTGGAGAAGCG